>NW_009235866.1:0-419 GCF_000690835.1 Fulmarus glacialis
GGCGGGCTCTGCCGCAGGGCTGCGGCCCCTTCCCGTATTTACGTGTGTGCGGTTGGGATCGTGCTTCTGCTGCCATCGCTGGGGAGCTGCTGAGGAGGCTACTCCCCATCCTTCGTGGGACCTGGTTTGAACCCCGCTGTAAACGCGCCGTTTCCCACAGCTGAAGCTGGCACTTGGTTTGGTGTCCTTTCCCTGTGAGGATCCGGCTGCAGGATCATTTTCTCTTTGCTTCTATTTTTGATGGTTATCTCCAACAATAGACTCATGTTCCTCCTCTGTCTGTTCCAGCCTGACACAGTTTAATGCAGCAATGCCTACGGGGGCTTGAAAAGAGCAGCCCCCTTTTTTTTTTTTCCCCCCCTTTTTTTTTTTTTGGCCAGGCCAGATTCCTTCACCCCGGCAGAAAAATTGTCCCCCCC
>NW_009235866.1:474-839 GCF_000690835.1 Fulmarus glacialis
ATTCAGAGAAGAAGGGTGCATTTTGCGCATCTGCCTTTTGTTTTGCCTAAGCCTCTGGGACTCATAGAAGGGGGAGGAATTGATAAAAGCAAAGCATTTTGCCATAAAAAGAAACTAAGAGGGCAATGGAAGGCCATTTGTGTAATTCCCCAGGCTGTGTCTCTTTGAAAGTGAAGGTCTGGCAGAGTCTGCATAACCCGCTGACTTTGGATCTTCCTTTATGCTTTACCATGTGCGATATGTTCTTGTATATGAATTAAAGATTAAAGGCAACTTAACCTGTATTTTTCTTTTCTTGCAACATTCTTTGGTAGTGAAATGGTGAAGCGGCTTTTCTGATCAAAAAAGCGGGGGGTGAGCGTGTA
>NW_009235866.1:892-20303 GCF_000690835.1 Fulmarus glacialis
CCAGCTCACCATGTCTGTACAGTGGGAAAAGGCCTTGCAGGCCTGAAAGAATTATTAGCATTTATACAGGGCTCTCTTTCTCATGGATCTGACACTGGTTTATGACTCTCAGTGGTTTGCACGTGGGGAGATCGGCGTCCGGCAGAGCACGTGGCTGCACCGGGGAAGCGTGCTGCGGGGCGGTGCAGCTTTGATTCTGTCATGGGACAGATCAGGGGCACTTGGCACCTAACGACATAGTCGTGTTCGGCATTACAAACCAGTGCTCGGGAGTGGCTGGCGGATTTTTGCTTGCACAGGTGGGAAATGAAAGTAGAGGCACCCTTCTTGGGGTGCCGTGGACATACCCCCGTTTCTGCTACAGCTACAGAGCACGTGGAGTCAGCGCATCATTAAGGAGAAAATTGCTTCAGAGTGCAAGAATTTGTTCTGGAAGCTTCTGCGATACCTTTCTATTGACTGTAGAGTGGTACTGAAATGGGAAGATATTTCTTTTCTTTTGTTTATTTTGAATCTAGCCGAGAACAATAGGAGAAGGCAGAGGCAGAGTGAGGTAAAGATAGGGTGAATGTTGAAGTTACTTAGGCTGTTTAGCCATTGAGGCTTGTTTTGTGTGAATCAGAAGCTGGATGCAGTAGAAAAATAAAAAAGCGGCAGGCAGGCAGCATTGCCTGCTGGCAGTCGCCGCATTGGATAGAACGGTGCGTCTTCACAGAGCAGAACAGCTCAAGAAGAGGTGTAGAGTATGCAGGAGCAGAAACGGCTGTCTGGAGCGGGGAATCGCTGAGCCAAAACTTCCCTTGGAGCCAGGCAGCAGATTGCAGCGTGGGAATCCCACGCTTCAAGTTTGCCATGCGAGACATCAGCAAAACCGAATGGTTTGGGGCATCCTCCCACCCCGGGGCTGGGAGCTCAGGCCCCCCGCGCTCGCGTGCCGCAGTGACGCCTGGAGTAGCGAGTTCCGTTCTGGGCACCACGGTACTGCAAGATACTGCCAAACCAGCAGGAGATTAGAGAAGAGCAACAAAAAGGATTAAGGGGCTGAGGGGATTGATTTATGAGAAAAGATTAAAAGAGCTAAATATGTGTAGCTTGGCAAAGAGATGAGTACAAGAAGGCTTGATAACAGTCTACAAATGTTTGAAGATCTAAACGTAAAGGGGTTGATCCTGCAGACCTCACTTTCATAATGTCCCTGCAAAATCAATAGGCATCGTGTATAATGTTTGCAGGACTGAACCCCAATACCAAACTAAAATCGGTTATGATAATATATCTATTTGGAAGCAGGTGGAGTAATTTGAATATGAGCAAGAATTTCTAACCCTGATACACTGAAATTTTAGAATTCTCCTAAAATGGAAGATATCAAATCCTTCAGCCTGGACGTTTAATCTGAAAAACATACCGGACAATGAAAAAAATGATGCACAACATCACTCAGGGACAGCCTGGGTTTCCTCCATCAGGGTCTTCTTTCTTTAGCTGCTCTGATTCTGCAAATCAGAGTCAAGAATCCACATGAACCAGGAGCAGAAATTTACTGCCAGGCTTCCTCTGTGGGTTGTCTTTTCAGGGTCGTGAGGGCTGGAAGGGTGGTTGGTTTTTGGTTCGGGTTTTTTTTTGTTTTTTTTTTTAAATACATGGTGGTAGGTAGTTATAATGTTGGTAATACAATACTGGATGAAAAACTCCAAGTTTCTGCCAGGGATTATTGGATGTTCGAGCAACAGGATTAGTTTCACTTACTGTACTTTTGAACTTTGGCCTGGCTTCTGTTTGCAGATTCAAAAAATGAATGCATGGCTATAACACCTTTAGATCAGGTAGTGAAATTTCATGCTTCTCTACCATTGGTTCCTGCTTGGAGACTTTTTTCTTTTCTTTTCTTTTCTTTTTTTTTTTTTTTTTTTTTTTTTTAGATTTTATTTACTTGGTGGTATTCCCAACTGTCACCCTGAAATTAATATTCCAAACTGGGGCACCTTCCAAGCTACCGCTCAACCTTCTCTCAGCTGGGAGAAAGAATTATGTTCCTTCTGTGTGTTCAACAAGTCCAGCTATTTCCCTTCGTTTCAAAAAGACTGCAACTAAACATAAATCTGTCTCCATCTGTGACAGCCCACAGTCATCTGTTTACCAAAATAAACTTTAAGCATATATTGAAAAATAATTTCTATTGAAATATGCATCCCTATGGCATTCAAGCTTGGTATTTAATGCCTTTTTTATGGTTAATAATGCATCAAAAGCATTTCTAGTCTTGAGCTGTCATTACATCACATACATGATGTGCCGGATGCGTTTAATTGACTAAAAAACTTGGAGTCAGTTTTTAGTTTAAAAAATACTAATGTATGATTACCAAGTCCTACTTCTCCTGATCTGTGTCTTTTAGTAAATTGTCTGCTGGTACAGAGCAGTCCACTGACGAGGCTTACAGAAAGCCTAGCTCTGGGTAGATGAAGAGAGGTCATACGCAAACAAGAAAAGCTGCTTGTTAGGAGCGCTTTCCTGAAGCAGAGTTTGCTTCTTTTTCATTTTTGCAATGTAAAAGCAAGTTAATTCAGGAAAACATTATTAGACCTGGTACCTGGTTAAATTAGAAGACTATTGGACTGAGACCAGCATAGATGGTTCTGCCCCGTGGAATTTTTTGCTCCCCCAGACAAAATAAGAGTTACAAGGTGTGTTGTTGCCAGGACCTCTGTATTTACAGACATGTCTGCATACTGAGGAGGGCGAATGTCACTCATCTTGATTTCAGTTTGTGCAGGTTGGGACTGTTTATCCATGGACTTGTGAAAAAATCTAATGTATGGGTACTAAGGGGCTTTTTTATTATTCCTGAAAAAAACAAAACCACATTTGAAAGACCCTGCTAAGTCAAAATCTTGTCATATGCATGTGATGTTATGAACCAATAAATGAACAATAAAATAGCACAGAGTTCTCCAGCTACGTTGTTCTCAAATGACATTTGGGGATGGCAGCAGACCCTAACGGACTTGCCAGATGCAGAGGTCCGTGTTGTTCATGCCTTGTGCCAATGCAGAGGTAGCCACGAATCACGCCCTGAAGAGAAAATTTGAAAAAGCTGCAGCAAGGCAAAGGTAAATGCTTTAATCAGCACACTTGTTCACAAGTTCTCAAAACTTTTGGACTGCCTGCTCAACCTGCCTGTACTTGGACCCCAATATTTTCTTTGGCCTGGCTATGAATAATTGACTACATCCTGATAAGTACCATTGGGGAAGTACAGACATGTTTCCTTCATGCAATTTTTGTGCCCTATTTCTGTTCACTTTTTAATGTTACTGACTCTGTTCTACTGTTTTGTAACATGAAAGTCACTGCTTCCCTTCCCTCTTGTAGAATGTGTTTAGCTCCCACATTCTCACCCCTTCAGCTTTCAGAAGTCTGATTGCCGAACAGCTGAGTGCTGTCCCTCCCAGACAGCTTTGTAACTTCTGATGTGAAAGAATTCTCCTCTGCAGCTTTCAAACTATATTCCATATCTTTTTGCTTCATCTCTTCCCTGGAATATTTTGCTTCTAAGTTGCCAGTATATTTTCCTTTAGCCACTGAGACTTTGAGTATCTTTAGCTGTTGGTTTTTTTACTTTTGTCTTTTAAGTTTCTGTTAAGCCTTTTAAAATACTTTTTGATTGAATGGTAGGGCTTAAAATCCTGTGATTATATTCCAGTGGAGGCACATGGAGGATGTGATAAGACTCGGATTTTGGAAGGACGGAGATAGTCATATGCATAAGCAGGACGTGAACATAGTTTTGGAGAGGTGACTCGGTCTTATTTGTAGGAATCGTTTTGTTAATACAGGTTAAACTGAGCGCGCTGGGGATGTCTCTTTGTTCCCTCCCCATGTATAATGGGACCTGTGGTTGGGGTAGGTGTGTTGTATTCCCCTGACACTATTTCCACTGTCACTTCTCCCACCAGCCAGTGCAAATGCTGTTCACTACAAACTCAGATCATCGACGCAGACTTGAACATTTGTTTCTTCTGGATAACTCTGTTAGATGGATGACATGACACTTTTTAGTTATATTTCTAAACTCTATATTTCAGGTATAGCTCAAGATTGAAGTCTGCTAGATGTTTTTTAAATACTCAGATTTTAAATGACAAAAAAATGGGGCATTTCACTAAGCTTCCCTTCTTTCTTTCTTTCGGTTTTCCCTACTCCTCCATTACCTGCCTGTCTTGGTCCCAGCGGTCACTTAGTTTCCTGGTAAATATTCGTTATCCATTGCAGAAGGTAGTTTTCTGCTGCCTGTGTCTTCCGTCATCATTGTCCTTTACTGTGGGGCTCTGACATTGTCCTGCCATGGTTTAGTGTCCTGTCTCAGGTCTCCGGTCTCGGCTGCGCAGTGCTGTTGTCAGTGCCAGAACGATTCCTCCCGCGGCAGCAGGGACGGGCCTGCCAACAAATGCTGGGAGCGCAGCCACCTGCGAGCGAACGGGGGGTGTCTTCACACGTGGGACAGACAAATGTAGTGTGGCGCAGGACTTCAGCTCTCACGCGCACTCGCATGCATGCAGGCGCATGCTCGCTCACTGGCGTGTGCTCCTTGCTTCCCACACACGCTCATGCTTGTGTGTTGTAACGCTGGCCTCATGTTAATGTTTCCAGGTCAGATGTGGCAGGGTACTGTGAAGGGCCAGTCACTTAATGAACCCCTCTGGGACCTACCTCAGTTACTAACAATTTCTCTCCAACTCATCAGGCAGGGAATCGCAGCCCTTGCTGTTTCACTCCATCACTTTCTTCCACTGCCTTTTCCGCCTGAGCCGCCTGCTCGCTCCACACAAACAAACCAATTATCGATGAAGATACAAATTGGGTCCCTTTTCCTTGAAAGCTCCTTCAGCCTTGCACTTACCCCAGGTTTCACAGATACACATCAACCTGCACTTCTTTCTGCTTCTCGCTCTGTCTTGCACGTGCCTAATTACGTATTCACAATTAAGCATGCACCTTCATATCCAGACCTGGTATTGACTTGCACAAAAAAAAAATCAGTATCCACATGCACGTGCTTGTGTGCGTGTGCTCTTATAAAAGCACATGAAAGAGAGCTGGGGTCATTCATTAATTTGAGGATCTCTTTGTTTCAGTTGGAGGTCAGCTTACTTGCAGGTGTCTCAGACAAAAATACCCCCAAAATAATCTGTTCATCTCCAGTTTGCATAAGCAAGGACTTGAGGTACCAGAGATCATAAAATGAAATTAATACCACTGAACACACCTGTTTTATATGTGGTGAATGCAAGCAAGTATGTTTTCTGAGGATGCATATGTGTCTTTGTCTTCTTAAAAAGCTGTGTTTTCTTGTAACACTAAATATTTCACGTGGAGCGTGAGATGACAGCTGTGATCAGCTGGAGTCTTTGTGCAATTCTGGAACCATGCCCTAATGTTTGGATCTATACTTTGTGTGTGGAAATTCGGTATCATGTATATTTGATATAGGAAGTAAAATTGATCAAATCTTCCCGAAGTGCATCTGTAGTTGAGCTTCCCTTTACATTGCACTGGCTGCCTCAGTGCATTACAGCTTGTTCATGCCCCTAAATAAACTGATCAAGCCCTTGGCACCTTTATGGTGGGAGGTTACTTGTAGCAAACCAATAACCTTCTCAAAACAAAAAGCTAAAAGAAAAGGCTTTAAAATTTGCACTGTTTTGTCAAGGCATCGAATGTTTGAGAGATGTTCTTCCCACCCTGACCCCGTAGCACGCGCTTGAGGTGCTCCACTGCTGCCGGCGTCTCTCATCCCCTCCCTCCCCGGGGCTGTGCTCCAGCCTGAGGCCTCTCACCCCCTTTAGAAGGAGATTATTCCTACGCTGTGTTTTCTAAGAGCATCTCCGTTCCTTTGAGAAAAGATTCTTTTGGACTACCGTGCTGGTTCATCCCTCACTTCCACCGCTGACCACAGGGCTTCTCTGTGAGGACCTTATCGATTCACCAGCAGCCGGCGGGTGAAGGTTAAGTTGTGCTGCTGGAAGTGACTCTTGGCGGGTGGCGTTGTTACCCCCAACGAGACCAACCGCCAAGACAACCTTCATTTCTCGCCCCATATAACTCAGACTTAAAAGGGCTCCGAGAAGGTAAGACGTACTCTGCAGTATCTTTTCCCAACTCCTTCTAAAAGTAATAAAATAATTACTCGAATGCTGGACACCTAAACATGGAGGCGACTATTCTGCAGTATCTCCTTCAAATCGTTGTCAGAACAGATCTCAGAAACTGGATAGGAGGAAGATAATCAGTAAACACATAGTTTCTTTCCAAAGGTATAAATTAAGTAGGAATGATGGAGTAAGGCATGCTGATAAAGAGTAAAGCTACACATAGATGAAATAGTAAAATTAATTAAGGTAAAAATGTAACTATCCGTAAGTGCAGTTAACGAGAGTCCCTGCGGGTGGCAATTCATGCCGAACTACTGGTAGTTGAGTTCTAGACCTATGATGTAAAGGAGATGACTGCATATTTAAAAGCTGTGAAACAGACTGTTGCAGAGGCTAAATGTTTTAGATACTCCAAATGGCTTTTATTTGACCCAACATCTTAGAGAGAACCCCAGAAAGGAGAGACCATTTCTGATTGTTCTTATTTTCTTGCAGTGCAGAGGACATAGTACAGGTGGTAACTAGTGCACAGCAATTTTGTAAGAAAAAAGCCATGAAAAACTGACTGCAGTAAAGTCTAACTTTGAAAAGAGAACTACATGAAAATTAGGGGTTTTTAATTTTATCTTTTGTTTTAGAAAAGAAAGCATCCAGAAGGTTAAAATGTTTTAAGTGGAATAATGGCAATTCAAATACACAATATCAGAGTAACGGAAATTGTTTAAAAAAAAAAACAAGTGAGAATCATATTTAAAGAAAAGAAAAAAACCAGGAAAAAACATAAGCTTTGGTAATTAAACATAAAATAACACAAGTGTTGTCATGTCCCTCACAAAACAACGGCTGTGGAACAAATTGCTGAAAACATCGAAGGTAACACTAAGTACTTGCTCAAATACTTCAGCATTACAAAGGCTGCCAGGAAGCCTGAAGGGGTGCCAGGTGACTGAAGGCTGAATTATAAAATGAGCAGTTATCAAAAATAAAGCGATGGCAGAGAAGCTAACTATGATCTCTGCGCTGGTGTGTGTTGTGGAAGAGCTTTGAGAGGTTACCACATCAGAAGCTTTTATTTTTAGTGGGAATAGGTATGAAAAACTGTCTCAAATTAAAATGTCAGGAGAAGGTTTTAAAACAAATCAATAAAAACAACTGCAACATATTGTTGGGACAAGATGCCAAGAGTTAATGAACTAAAATTCAAAATAGCCAAATTACTGTATTGTGTAACCTGTAGTTTAAATTGGCCCAGCACTGGATGAATTTATTGTGATTACGGTTCTTTAAAAGGTTCGAGGGTGATGTAAAGAATTTCAGAGTAGTAAACTTTATTTCTGTTGTGAAAAAATAGGGATATCACAAATGGAATTTGCAGACACACAAATAAGTTTGACGTGATGGAGAAGAATCAGCACAGCTTTTGTAAATGGAAGTTAATCATCAAAAACCTATTGCACTACTTTGAAGAAATTGATAAGCTCGTGGGTGTGAAGTGATTGAGTGATAGAATATATTAGATTCCCCCAAAAAAGTTTTGAACAAAAAAAATCTTTCAGGGAACGCTCCAAGGGAGACTGCGCTGTCAGGGGGCGAGTAGATTGTGCTTGCCAGCTGATGGTCGTCTTTCCCAATGGAGGGAGGTTGTGCATGGAGCCCACCACACTCTGTGCTGCTCAGCACGTTCATGAATATTCTTGAAATGGAGCAGATCCTGAAGTCGCAATGTCTGATGAGATAAGTAATGCTAAAAGTAGAATTTGGCTTGGAGAATAGCAAAAGGCTGACACGGTAAAAGAGCAGGGGGAAGTTAGGTGTCTGTAATATAAACAAACGCATGTGAGGGGGAAAAAACCTTAACTACATATTTGCAATACTGTTTTTTTTCAATAAATGTTTAACAAGAAAGAGATTTTGAAAATAAAGCCAACTTTCTGAAATCATCCAGTAAACAGAACATTAGGAACTACCAGGGAAGACAGACAGACCAACACAGAAGTATTTTCGCACCAGTGTATATAGCCATAGGATGGGCACATCTCTCTTGCTCCATCAGGTTCTTGTTACCTGTTTCAACAATTATATGGTAGAAATTTAAAAAATACAGTGGAGGTCAACAAACTCGGGAATTTGGGAGCTTTTTCAGTCTTTTGGATTTGAATTGTTTTGTCCTGATAAATTCACAGCTTGATAAAGTATTCACTGCAGATTAGGAATCCGGAACCTTCAGGTTGCTGGGAGCTAGATGCTTATTAGCAAAAAAAGGGATTGCCCGGTGTCACTTTTGTTCTTACAATTATTCTCCTAAGCATCTACTACTGGCTGCTTCAGCGAGGCTTCTGAGCTAGATGGGCCTTTGGTCTAACGTAATATGGTTGTTCTTCAGGCAGCTCTGCACCAAGGCAGGAGGACTTCTGCTGTTTTCTTTGGTCTGTCGCTGTGCAAGGTATGGAGGTACCAGCCCAATAGCCAATAACCATACGTGTCAGAAACCTCCTTCGGAAAGGGCTGCCTAGATAAGAGTCATTCTATCGGTAGTGAAATTCCTATTTTAATGTAATTTTACAGACCCTGATTCACTGTCCCTTAACTGCAGCTTGTTATTTCTGGCATTAGAGGGTAAAAAAAAATAGCTTCTGGGCATGTGACACTATTCACAGGCCTTTAATGTCAGAAATAATGATCATGTTAAATTGGAGCTCATTACGACGAAATGAGACCTCATTGAGCCCTCTTTTTGGGGGGTTGTTTAATGATTTTCCTTTTTCTCTTCTTTTTTTCCTTCTAAGTAGCTCTGAATTGGTACACTGGGGGAGAAGCTGGGAGGTTTGGTGGCAAATTTAAATCGCAAGAAATGTATACCTTTAAAATACATTAAAAAAAAAAGGCTTGATTTTTCTACTGTTCTCCCCAAGTACTCTGTTCCTTTGTTACATTTTCAGTTATAGAAATTTCTTGCACCTCTTAAGGCCGCTAATAATGGTTATATCTAAGGCAGCTACAAAACATATTTGGGACTTTATTTCAAGCACTACTTTCCTCATAATGAACATGAGGATCCCATTTTCCAATCTTTTTTCTAATCACATTCAAAAGTACTGAAGCTACCTCCTGTGATACAGCGGCAATAAAGCAGCTTTGCAGAACGTATGAAGCCAGGCGAGTGCCCACACATCCCATCCCTTCTCAGGGTCTGCTGTGCCACTGCAGTTCCCAGACCTCATGCGTGTCTGGACTTCTGGCATAACTGTGTGTCCAGCCATCCATGGGCAGAGCTCTGCTGATGCCGTTCTGTGCAGAGCTGTCTAGGATCAAACCGTCAACAATACACTACTGCTATCAAGTTATTAATAGGGTAAATATCCTCAGGGGAAAAAAGTTTTGTTCTTCTCCTTCCTTCTCCTAAATGTATCTTAATTTTTTGGCATTCTGTCCATTTTGCTTCCCTCCTCAAATCACTTGACAGTTATGTTTTGTTCCTCCTGAATGCGCTCATTGGACTTGCATGCTCCATGAACACCTCCGTGGTTTTATGTGGCTCTGCTTCTACCCATGTTTTATCCCCTCCTCTCAGTTGCTGAGATTTATTTATCTATTACTTGATGTTCTGTGTGGTATTTTTACCATGCTTTGTCCTACATCTTCAATGAGCTCTGATGCGCTCAATAAGCTGCAATGTGTTTATCTTTAAGCCTGCTGCTTTAGGCCATTGTCATACCCTGAGTTTGATTTCTCATAAAACATATACGAAATCTTTAGAAGCTGGAAGAAATGTGATGAATTAAGAGTTAATTTTATTGCTTGATCATATTTTCCTTCTCTAGCCCCCTTTCTTGCAAGATGCATTGCAGTGCCATAAGCTCCTGAGAACTGTCATGTTTGCTCATTAAACCTCACACAGCTTAATTTACTGTGTAAGTAATATCATTTGAGATGGGATGGGATGCTGCTGGGTCAAAAGGAGAACTCCAGTTTGTGTCAGTATCTCCGTGTTCTGTCTGGTGCTGCAGATCGCAGACGTTAACACGGATTCTGTTACACTGATCATTCTCCTGACGAACCTACTTGGCCATCTGACTGTCTTCTCCTGTTGGTGCCCTCTCCAGTCCTTGTGGACTTGCTGTTTCTCAGTCTAGATGTGCTGGAGGAGGAGGAGAGGCTGTAGTTCACAGGGAAAGGTGTTTCAGAGACAGGAGTGTGTTCGTCGCCCCTTCCAGCTGCCCCAGGAGAGGTGGCCAGCAGAGCTGACAGTAACCCTGCCGTGGCGGATGAAGGAGGTGAGACTGAGGAGTAAAGCAATGTATTCCAGGACTTTTTGTTATGCAAAGATCTGCAACTTTCTCGCATTTAAAGAGTGAAGGGACTGTGATGAAGGTCCTGCTTCTGTACCTTTGTTTCACGCTCTCCGGACACATTATTCCGAGTACCCGCAGCTGAGGGGAGCTCTCGGAGACCAGGGAGCCCCGAAGTGCTGGCTTGAGCCGGGGAAGCCGCACAATCCTGCCTCGTGTGCCAAGCAGAGGCTGCGGTGAAGTCTGCTCCAGCCGGTGCCAGGGCTACCAGCTGTGACTACGCTCGTGGACTGGGAAACGCAGAGGAAGGTGCGGCAGGGCAGCTGGTCAGAAGTGGCCAAGAGGAAGGGAGCTGTAGGGCTGTTTTCATTAATAATTTGTCTCTTTCTGCTCTGGCATTTAGATCCCTGCCCCTGAGTAGGACTCTTCTTTGCACTTGGTGCCATACAAAAAACAATGTCTGCCTAAGGGGTTTTTTTATAAAGTCTGAGATAAGCGATAAGCGTTCTAGAAACCAAGAGGTGATCACACAAAAATTGTGGTGGTATCAGATGGCATGATCAGCAGTGGTCTCCGCACACAATCAGCATAACTGCAGCCAACATGGAGAGGGAGAGCTTTAATAAACAATTGTGAAATAGTGTGTTCGTTTTATGAATTATTAGAGAAGGCCCAATTATAAAAGCAGCACAAGAGAAAACTTGAAGACACTTTAAAAGAAATTGTAATGGAAGCTGATAGAAAGAAAAGTACAAAGGCAGAATTAGCCTCTAGATACCAAAAGAGAAGTAGTAGAGAACAGATTATAAGGAGCTATAAAGGAGGGAGATAAATATATTATGTATGCACTAGAAAAGGAAGCAACCAGTTGCAATGTCACAGTGATAAACTTGGAAGAGTATCTTCATCCCAGCTCTCAAAGGAATATAAAGATGTTAAGACTAGAGAAAGGATGTTTCCATTTTGTGTGTGACAAACAACGGGTGTCTGGAGAAGTATTTTAGAAATGAAGATGTTTAGTAAAAGATTTTTAGAGGTGTTGTGGGGAAAGAAAGCCAAACATAGACAAAAATCTGAATATGATGACAGAGAAAAGCTGGAGTAAAAGATCATGTCTCAGATAGGGACTTCAGTGTTAAAATATTTGAGAAAGCTGGTAGTGAAAGAGACTTTGCAGGGAAGATTAGGACCTCTGCTCTAGCTAAGTGGAGTTCTTGATGTGATAGACAAGATATTGGATGCCATTTTGAATTATAACTTTAGATAGAGGGATAAACCTTAGAATCCTCAACACAGAGGTAACTGAGTTTTTATTTGTGGTTGAGAACACCCATTTCCTCCTGTTCAATAACATATATATATACACATATATATGATGTGCAGAGGGTTTTCTTACAAGGAATCTTGGATCATGGAGAAAAGAAAAACTGACCAAATTCCAGCATTTGGGTGATTTGGCAGAGAAAACCACAATAGACAAGCTTTCCTCGGTGCTGAAGCTGAATGGGGAGGTACTAAGGACTGTGCTGTCCATGGGGCATATGCCAGTTGCATAATCTACCTCAGAAGATGAAACTCAACGATGTTGCAGTTAATATTTTGAGGAAATAATTGGACTTCTAGCGCTCAGCACAGCTATTGATTGTTTATAGAGATAAACTTAACCATTGTATTCAGTACAATAAGCTCTTCTCTGCAGCGTTTGGTTAAAATCTTGACAATTCCTCTTCCAACTCTAATGTGCCTAAGATTTCACTCTTGATGTTTGGTCACAGGAAAAGGATGGAGAAGCTCGCCTTCCCGCCCCGTACAAAGATCTTGGGGAGCCAAGTGACAGTTTGTTGTGTGAGTTTCTGGTAGAGGATCTCTTATGTTAAGGCTGATCCTGCAGACTAACAATTTAAACCTGTCTGTCTGTCTGTCTCTTTCTACACATGCCCTAAAATGATTCAGAAACAGGCATGTTTAGGAAAAATGACTGCCCATTATTGCTCTACTTTGCCTGTGCATTACCAGTGACACAGTGACTATCATTTAGCTCTGGGAAAACAACATTTGGATTGTGTTAAGCATATTCCAGTGTAAAGAAAAATCCTGAAGATAATTGTTTGTATCCAAATTATTTTCCATTCTTTAGCAGATGTTTTCAGACTTCAAATATGTTGTTTTCTGCAAGTGCTGCATAATAAATTAATTGTTTAATTAGTAATAGATGTGTCACTCCTGGGAGCAAATCCCCTACTTTGAACAAGTAAACCAGACACCTTTTTCATGTTTAATATGTCGGGTTTAAGACTTTTACCTCTTTTTAAATACATGTACTTTCATAGATCAGATAATACCCTAAACTATTGTCAGTGATTATGTGAGATCTCACAACACAGAATGGAGCAAACTACAGACATTTCTTGACTTTAATCAGCAATAAAAGCAGGAAGAAATTAGAATTTACCTCCCATCAGTAGTTCTCCTGCACACATTCCATCTACTCTAAGTATTGAAGTGGTCCTCATTACCACAGACGTGAAAATCTCACCGCTCTGAAAATCTTTGTAATGTAATCTAGCATGAAAATACATTCATGTTGCGAAAAGGAATCAAGGCACAGAGAGACTAATGGAGCAGGAAAACTTTTGACCCAAGACACTGGCCCTCGTAGTGGGAAACCTTCTTCTTCTTGACCCTCAAAAAAAAAAGTTTTGGTAAACACCAGTTGCTTCAGCTACATTGTGTAGGAGGTGCAGAAAATGGACCACTACCACTTGGAAAGGAAAAGGGATGGGTAGCTACCCCAAGGCTTCTGCTAATCCCTGTAGAAAAGTAGTGCTTCTCTCATATGCACTTGGTCTTTCATTTCGTTTTGGTATGTTTGGTTTGAGTTTTTTGCAGATGGTGCCTTGCTAGCACAAAAGGGACCCTGATTCTGTTGTTTGCCAGCACTGTTGAAATCAAATAATAATAGTAACTGTATACATCACGTTGTAGTATTCTTGTCAAAGCATTCAGCTATTAGATCTGTTGGGATTTTTTTTATGAATAAGGTTTTATTTTAAAAATATTTATATATTCAAATATTTAGCAGTTTAACTCTTTATAATTACGAAGTCCTCAATATATGTAACTAGTGATTCTAGTGAATCATTTCATTGGCATTATGTTGAATTTATGCCTTGCTTCTGCTTTGCCAATAGGAATTGCCAGTTTCATCAGAACATTTTGTCCTTAGCCCATGGGATATGGTCCTGGAGAGAAGCGGGGTTCAGGAGGGCTCTGTTAGTTTTGGGGATCACCTCCTCCTAGACAGGACACCCAGGAGGATTACAGAGATACTATCCAAGCGTGCAACTATGGGGTTAGGAAAGCCAAAGCCCACCCGGAGGTGAACCTGGTAAGGGATGTGAAGGACAACCAAAAGGGTTTCTACAGGTATATCAGCAGCAAAAGGAAGACTAGAGAAAATGTGCGTCTGCTGTTGAATGTGTCTGCGTATATTGAAGAATGTATGTTTGTGTACATAGGAGCTCCAGTAAATATCTGAAACTTAAAATGTATTTTAGGTCTCTCAACTCAGGAGAAGGTTGTTGTGAGAGCTGTTAAACTGGTAACTTACAGCATTAAAGGTTCAGCATGGCTATGTATTGATTGAAGGACAGGTTTTGTTAGATGGCAATGTTTAATAATCGAATGTGTTGGTTAAAAAGAGGAGGGGAGAGAATAAGGAAAATCACCAAATTCTAAGGAGCAGCTCAGAATTTACCAAATGTAAAGGAATCCAGTGAGTCCTGCATCCCTCTCGCACTGTCAGCTTTGTACTGATGGTCAGTAGTTCCTGGTGCCCGAGACCAGAATGGCACCTCTTCTTCCCCCAGCTCTACAAGGACGCTTGACTGTGGTGGGTTTTGCAAGAGGTACCTACCTACCACGAGGAATCACGAAAGCTAAATTTCATTTAACCAAAGCCACCGAACTGACTTCGTATGAAACATCCACGTTAGTTGGTGTTACCCTGGGCTGGATGCTAACAGGTGACTGGGGCGCGAAAGCTCTTTGTTCCATCCCTGTCCCCAGCCCACTTACCCCTCTCCCCTCAGCTTTTGTTATCTATCCAAATTGTTAGCAGAGAAGATAGATGTATGCAAAGCACTTTCACAGAATCCAAGCTGGAACAGCTGTCAGAGATGCAATCCCACTTAGTTGGTCTTCATAAAATGCGTACGGCATTTTTAAGAGTCTGGATAAAGGGTAAAGGCAAACTGCGCCCATTTAGCAGAAGGCAGCCTGTGACAGCTGACAAAGTGACAGTGGGCCCCTGAACAGCCCATGTCACTCTTCAGCAGGAGGCCCTGAAATGCCCATTTTAATTTAAATGTTATTTTCAAATAAATTGCCACTTTGGGATAATTGCTTCTTACTGTGTAACTTTGAGAACACCGTACTGAGCAAAGTGGGTGCAGCTTTCTTTATTGTTGTTCTTATTTGTTATTGTGCAGCACCATATGTGTCTATAGCCCTGTGCAATAGGTGGTCCCCAGAACTGCCTGCTGCACAAATCAGCCTTTTGTTCTGGGAGCTGTTGTTTTAAAAAACAAAACAAACCCCCCAACCTCCGTGCAAGGTAAGGAACTGGAATCGGGGTGATTTCAGTCATACGCATTGTTTTGGGGTTTTTTGTTTGCGCAGAGTTCTCTGGTAACCACATCTACAGAGATGGGCACAATATAAACAAATATTTTTCTTTGTGCAGAATGACTTATGCGTCTTTTCATCTGAAAGCTCCACTAACTACTCACTCACTTTCCCTTTTCTTTCTGGCCTCCTACAGCCTCCTGCTATGGCAAGAAACAAAAATGCGAAGCCCGTTTTCTAGCAGTTTTGCAAATGCAATCAGCATATTTACAAATGCTGTTTATTTAAATTTTTCCCTTCATATATGGAAGAAAGGGTTGTTTTAAATCCTTAAGCAATAGTTGCAATGGGTTTGTGGGGTTCTTTTTGTTGTGTTTTGCTTTTTGATACCCTGAGGCTTGGTGTGTCTCAGGATGTCCTAGTAATGGAGTAAAGAGGTCAGAAGAACAGCAGTGAGAGACTCTATCTAATTCACACCTTGGCACCAGCACACTGGGGCTGACACGTCCAATTTACTGTGGCACTGTTTGACAGGTGTCAGGACTCGACAGTCGCACAGAAGTACACACGACTGCAGAATCAGAAAGAGAGAGGGGATGATTGAACATTCTGCAAATGAGACACCCAGGGAAAGAAAAACACACACACACGCGTGCGCACGCACGCACACACACACACAACAATTCAATAGAAAATCTAGGCTAATTAACGCCTGCTGTTGCCTGATGCATGGCATGGCCCCTCAAGGACTCTTTGCCATTCGAGAGTTGAAAACATGTCAGGAGGCTCCTCTTTTCTCTTGCATGAAGAATATTATGACATTTTAGTGCTAAAAAAAGTTATGATAACTTTCTCAGTTTTCATGGCAAGTTGTGAAACTTCTTGAAGTTCGGCCTTACTAGCTCCATTCCTTGCTTTCCAGTCTCGTATCTAACCAGGTCGCCTTTTACCTGGCAAGACACACCTCCTGACATCTAACCTTCTCCTGGATATATGTCTATGTACTTCTCTTTCCTATGGACCTGCAGAACAGAGTGTCTTCATGCCATGCTTGATGGCAGAAACGATCATTTCAAACTGGCTATTCGCACCCATCAGCTGTATTGGTATTGTGCACTGACTTTTGAGGGACTTGCTTCCCCAGCTGGCTAGTAGCCAAATCCCGTGGTCGTTACCCTCTCCAGTCAGAGAGGCAAAGGCTGTAGAAATTCGGGCAGCTGTCCTTGCCCGATTCTGGGTTCGACCTTCCTCGCTGCATCCGGGAGTGCATGCTGGGAATAGCACCGTTTGCAGCTGATGAAAATGTGCTAGAGAAGAGCAGGTGCGTTTCCACAGTTCTCCTAAATTCTGGCGGCGCTGGGGAAGGAGCAATTCCTGAGTACGTGTTGATAAAGCACCTAACAACATGAGCCCTAGCCCTGGCTGCAGAGACCTCTGGAGAGGCTGGTAATGCATCTGATAACCGTTACCGTGGCTGCTGCTGTAGTGAGTAACGGCGAGGAGCACACACAGACTGTGCTAGCCACTTGGGATCTGCCAGCCACCCTCTAATGAGGTTTGCGTTAATGTCACAAAAGGAAGATTTCCTAGACCTCAAATTTGCCCAGAATATGAGAAATGCATTTCGGTCCTTGCTCTCCATCCTGTGACCTTCCTGTCATGGCTTCTGCTGCAGTGCAGATAGGTGGCTGCGTAGAAAGCTTTATGCTTTGCTTTGGGACTGAATTTTAGAGTGGGTTAGCAGTGGGAGACTGCGATATTTGAAATTTGTCTGAAGTGGGAGGATCCCATCATTTGGGGAAACAGCTCCATACAATGCTGCAAATCAATGGGACACAGTCTTGTCCTACTGAGAAAGTCAGCAGAGCCAAAACTGAATTTAGAGAAAGCCTTTATTATTATTATTATTATTCATGTCAGGACTCCATTGGGAAAATCTTTATCTGCATTAAAACGTACATAAGAAGAGGAAAGAAGAAAAGGCCAAGAAGAGTGTGTACTACAAAGCATCCCTTTGAGCTCAGCTCCGTTCCTCTGTAAAGTTCGTTGCCAGGCTCTTTGCAGGGAGAGAATTTGGGTTCAAGGTTGAGCTGGAGACGTTTCCTCGCGGAATGTATATCCCCTGATCGCACCTTTAGGAGATTATCCCGTCATTAAATATTTGTAGGATAACAGGAGAAGCCTAATTTAGTTTTTGTTTCTTTTTCTCTGTGGTTTAATCACAGATGAAAGAGACTAATAGCACTACAGAGCTTTCTGGTGATCAAAGGCCAATCAATCCTCTTTGTGGAGTAATTAACTATTTGCTAAACTTGCAGAATTGATTTCCATTTAGGGCTAAGAGACAGGGTTTTAAATGAAGACCGATTTACCAGGCGTGAGGAGGGAATCTCAGCACTGATGCCAGGAGATACTCAGAGTGATGAATTGGAGCCTGCTAATTGGAGGATGAAAAATACAGCTGGAATCTGGCCCCATTTGCTCCTACTTTGGGAAAGACAGGAAAAGGGAAATAAGGCTGAGAATCTGACAGATGGCTTTCTGCAACTCCAGCGGGGAGAGCAGAGTACAGTTAAAGCAGCATTTGACTGACTGGAGGAAACAGAGATGTAACCAGCACAAAATTGTATTGCAGTGAGTCCATTATTCAGGTAGATGCCCTGTCTGGGAATGATTGCTGTCTGCTCGATTGCAACTTTGGGCTGGTGAGCTCCGAAGCAGCTTGCATCTGCACTAATTCTCTCATAACAAAATAAATCAGGCAGCTTTGGGTGGAGCTTTAGTTTGCCGAGAAATTTTTAGCACCACAGATGAAATAGGGCTTTGTGAAAAGCTGAGGGTGTATTAACGTTTTTTTGGCATTCTTTAATGGAGATATGAGGGGCGGGTTCTGTATTAATAAGTGTTGCAGCCTTGGAAGGATAATCAGGATGCTAGGCCTTACTTGAAAATGTCGAAATGGGGAACTGAGTTGATCAGATAGTTAGACTGTTTACAGATATGTGGCACTTTCCACAAGCAGAGGGACTAAAAAGGCTAAAATTCATCATCCGTGATAACAAATGTGATGGGGAAATGCATTAGCAGCTTGTAAATTGTGAGTGGCACAGGAAAAATGATTAGGGAATTATTACAAGCAGTAAGGGGTATTCACCAAATGGGGGAAGTTTAAAATAAAGAAAAGTTAGTACCTTTTCTCAGAGCACGTAATTAATGCATGGAATTTATTGTACAGGATATTGTGGAGGACAAAAGAATAAATGCGTTCAGAATAGATTAGACAAATTCCTGGAGAAGAGGTTCATTGGTGGGTGTGGAACACAGTAGCCCGAATGAAGTATCTAGCTGGGGAAGTCCCCGAGCAGCCGCCTGCTGTGTCGCGCTGCCCTGCCCGTGTTTTCTGGCCACAGCTGGAGAGAGGACCCTGGCTTTCAGTTGGACCCAGCGTGGCGGTTCCTCCGTCCCCATCCAGCGGCGTATGGAGCGCTGCATTGCCAGGGCAGGAGTCAGCAACACAGGAAAGTCCTGTGCACATAACTTCTGTTTAGTGGCGGTTGTAAAGCAAGTTCATCATTTTTACGTCTGCGCCTAGATGAGTACTTGTACTGCGAATGCATCCTCGTTGTCACAGTCGCTGTGAATTGGCCCACGGTGCTGGCAGTTTCCCCGGTGTGGGAAACTTCTAGGTAGTCTGGACAAAGCTCAGCTGGACAAAGCTGCAAGTCGTGCAATGACATCTCGAACAAGCATAGCGGGTGCTGTGCTTTTTGTCCGAGGGTGATACATCTGCTTCTATAAAGAACTGACACTGCTGTGATGAAACGGGGCAGGGGGGACTCTCGTCAGAATATTCAGTGCTACTCCACATCGTTATGATTGGCAAGGTCTGTAGGAGAAGGCCCAGCATTAGGGCATGGACTTCTTTGTACATATCTCATAACTACAGACCTTCTGGGGTTCCCTCCTGGCTTTCAGTCAGTCCAAACCTTC
This sequence comes from Fulmarus glacialis, assembly GCF_000690835.1. NCBI lineage: Eukaryota > Metazoa > Chordata > Aves > Procellariiformes > Procellariidae > Fulmarus > Fulmarus glacialis. The sequence goes on from NW_009235866.1 coordinate 19,953, forward strand.
ACCGAGAAAGAGAAAAATACAAATTAGAGGAAACACTGTAAAACTGATCTTGCTCTATCCGGTTGGTATACAAATCTGATATTATTTTGTCATGGAGAAATTTGGCTTTTCTGCATCAAATGATTGCCTAGATGTGATTTGATACCTGTCAGCAGTTCCAAAAAAAGGCACTATAGGAACTTCATTAAGGAATTAGCCTGTATATTAAAGTGCCTGGAAAGGAGTCCTCTGTTGGGTAGGAAGCACAGCCAGCTCTCAGCCGTGCCGTAACGCCGCCTGAGCCAGGCAGCGCGCCGCGCCGTGCCGCGCCGCTCGTGAGGCCCGTCTGGTGAGAGCAGTGACCTGCGTGGC
>NW_009235867.1:0-1441 GCF_000690835.1 Fulmarus glacialis
CCCCCCCCGTCCTCCCCACCTGCCCTCTCTGTCGCAGACATCTCCATCCTCTTCCTCCCCTTCCTCCCACCCTGCCTGGCAATAATTGGCTCCGGCTCCAAGCCTGTGCCTTCCCCGCCGCCGTTTTCCCCTTCCCTCCTCCCGGTTTTGAACTCCCCTCTGCGAAGGAAAAAAAAAAAAAAAAAAAAATATAATAACAGTTTAGCCTCTCAATCTGCAAGTTCTTTGACACCAATAACCTCTGCCTTTGTGCTTCCCGGCTCAGACAAAAACTCTACCTTTCAGGTTAGCAGCAGCCTGCCGCGGAGCACGCCGGCCTTGGGGGCCGTGTAGCCCGGCCTTGATAAGCCCGACTTCAGAGGCTCATTAGAGCGCAGCCCCAGGAGCTGGGCCCCGGGGGAGCGGGGCGCGGGGGAGCCCCGACTCCGTTCCTATGGCGACCGAGGATGCCGATGATGCAGCCCGAGGCGGTACTTTTGGTACTTACAGATCAAACAGGCAGGGCAAGCGGTGCCGGGGAGGAATACACAGAGTGCAGGAGATTTAATGACTTGAATTAACAACAGGAGAGCCGGCGACTCCCCTCGGCGCTTGGTCGGGAGGAGACACAAACTTTGCCTTGTTGGGTTAAAACTTCGAATCTCTCTTTTTCCCCTCCCTGCCCTTGTTCTCTCCCTTGGCTTAGCATCTGTTCGGGAAACACACACACGCCAAGGACAGCGAGCCAGGACCCACAGCATGGGCTGTACGGCACTTATCCGATGGACGTTGGCCCCGTCGTGCACGCCGGAGACCAAGACAGAGGTCAGGAAATGGCTGACAAAACCCAGGCATCCCCCCAGCACCCCCTCCCCGGGGCCAGAGCAGAGCCACAGCCCGTGCCTCGCTCCAGCAGCCTGGGGACCTTCTTGTCCCCTTGCAACGTGCCCACCGGTTGTAGGACAGAGCCCGGGAAGGGCTGGGAGAGGGCGAGCGAAGCACAGCCAGAGGAGCAGCAGGAGCCGGGGGGGACCCTCAGCATCCAGCTGCCTCCAAACAGCGAGGTCTGGGTATGTGCAGAGAGAAAGGGAAAAGATGACTTCTCCCTGGTTTTGTCTCTCCTCACAGTCTCTTTTCTTCTCTTTTTCCACCACCCTCCTTTCCCTTTTACGCTCTTTCCGCTCTAGAGCATTCTGTGCTTTACTGGGGCATTAAGAGGCAGCATCTCAAACTGTTTAGTGAAGCATTAAAGGGGCATGAAAACACTCACATTGCATCCGAGCGCTGAAAGCCCTGAAGCATCCTCAGGAAAAAAAGCAACCTACCAATTCTGTAAAATAAGACATATTTCTGTGCACAGCGAACCCGCCTGCAGTGCCAGACAGCATCCATATCTCACATATCGCCAGCCTTCCCAGCCCGGCCATCAGACATTTCACGGCTCCTGAAGTCGATCCCTCCC
>NW_009235867.1:1467-2078 GCF_000690835.1 Fulmarus glacialis
TGCGGCCCTGTGGGGGCACCACCCCCCCCCTGCCACAATCCAGCCCCCACGCCAGGCTTCCCAGGAAACCGCCTGCCTCGACGAGCTCATGCCCAAGACCGGAGATTCACATGGTTTTATACATGTTAAAATCATCACAGCCTGAGCACGCAAAAAGGAACCAACTCCTTACTCTCCCCTCCCTACCAAAATTGACAGTAACCTGCAAACACCTCGGGCCCTAAAAGGGGATTTTCCCTCCATGCCCAGTTTTACCGATGCCGCGGGGTCTGACGGAGGGTTCAGAAGAACCCGACTGGCGCAGGGCAGGGTGCGGGTGCCCCCTTCATCCCGTCCCACGTGCACATGCCAGGCTCCGAATGCAGCGTCAGACGTGTTGGCAGCTCCAGTGCAGGAGCTGGAAACCAGCCCGAAAAACCAGCCGGTGCCTGACTGCTCCCTGGCCAGGGAGAGGGGCTGCCCCGGGGGCTGCTCCATGCAAGTCCCTCAGCGATCAGCTGAGGTTTTTATTTTTCCTCCTCTTTTAATCTTCTAACCACGGCGAAACCAGACTCTCTTTCACTCGGCTGTTCTCCTCCTTGTGCCAACAACCCAACGTGGGAGCGATGCCT
>NW_009235867.1:2154-2438 GCF_000690835.1 Fulmarus glacialis
TGATGGAGGGGATCTGGGGCTTTCTCCAGTAGATCCCTGCCCCTTCCCAAGCTCAGAAATGGACCCCAGGAGTCCCCGCTCTCCACTATGGAGCATTGCCTGTTTCTGCTGCAGACCTGGCGATGGCCTGGGATATCCCTGTGCGGTCCCTAAACGGGGCATCCCTACAACGGCAGGGCTTTGAAACTGGATAAACTGGAGAACTACCCCCAGGGAAGCACCATTCCCAGTGAATGCAGCTGGGAGCAATGCGGCGCTGCGCGCTGAGCAGAGCCGAGCGCGCG
>NW_009235868.1:0-201 GCF_000690835.1 Fulmarus glacialis
GTGGTGCCGGCCCCCTCGCAGACCCCCTGCCCCGTCTCTCCCTCTGTCCACGTACAATAATAAATAACCAGCCGCGGTTATTTATTCCTCTGCGGGGACAGCAGTGCTATAATCCCTCCGCCCCGAGATGCGCCGGGTTTCGCGGCACGACGCCGGCGCTTGCTCTGCTCCCGGGGTTTTGGCAGGGGGCGGGAAGCTTCG
>NW_009235868.1:675-948 GCF_000690835.1 Fulmarus glacialis
CGTCCCGCCGGGACCCCGGCACGGCAGAGGGATGTCCCTTGGCCACACGGACCGAGGGGACGCAGGTGTGACTTGCAACCCTGAGCAAAATTATCACCATTTAAAAATCTGGCTTGGCCATGCCGGTAGTAGGTGTCAGAGGTCTGGGGACCTCCCCAAAAAGGTAGGAATCAAATTTGCGTCACTCGCCCCATCACCCTGGATGCCAAAAGCGCGTCGCGGGGCAGTGGCAAGCTGTGAAACACCCGGCCGGTCCCCACGTCCCCCCCCTTC
>NW_009235868.1:993-1287 GCF_000690835.1 Fulmarus glacialis
TGCAAAAGGGCTGTTTATTGCCTACAGAAGGAAATAAAAACACACAGGTGGGAAAAAACAAGCAGATATTTAGCCCTATCCATCACATGTGAGCAGTACCCCACCTCCACCGTGCGGGTGTGTGTGTTTAAATTAAAAAAAAAGAAAAAAAATTAAAAAGGGAAGAAAAAAGTTAACAGTTCAGGGTTTTGCGGACCTCCCTTTCCCAAGCTGCCCTAAGGTTAAAGAAAGGCAGGGCTGCTTAGCTCAGTCATCGTCGTCATTTTGTCCGGGCTGGGTCTGTGCAGGGGAACA
>NW_009235868.1:1371-1609 GCF_000690835.1 Fulmarus glacialis
TACGGGGGAAATTGTACTGAGGCATGGCACTTTCCCCAAAACATGAGTTCTTCAGAGGGAGAGATAAAAAGGATCCTTTTGTAAAAGCGAAGGAGAGAGCTGGAGAGAAGGTTTCTTACTGTTTATGCTCGCGGGGAAACATGGAAGGAGCAAGTTTCTCAGTTTTTTTGCTCAGGTCTCAGGTGAAGGCTGCTGCTCTCGCAAGCACGGTGCCTCGGGCTGGCGTCAAACTTTGCAA
>NW_009235869.1:0-11903 GCF_000690835.1 Fulmarus glacialis
TATATATATATGTATATGTATATGTATATTAAAAAACTTCACTAGAAATTCAGATTTGAAGTCTCTTTTCATTACTTTATTTCTTTTGGGTTACACTCTAAATCCCATTTAATTTAAGAGAGATTCTTTAAGCATGTCTTTAAATATTAAATAGCGAAGTACAGACCCTTGATTACACATTTATCTTTTTTCACAATTTTCCTTTATGTAGTAAAAATATCACTCTTTTTAGTTGCTCATTGTTTTTTTTATAAGAGTTAATATAAGCACAAACTTCTTTCAAAGTCTTGATCATGACTTGGATCTTGCACTGAATTTTTTTCTTTCTCCTACTCAAGATTTATTTCTTTTCAGTTAGAATTTTTAGAGCTTTTCTAAGGCCTTAAAAGTTCTCTCTGGTGTATTCAGTTTGAATAAGAAGGCTGGATCTTTTCAGGTGTTTAAACAGTAAACTTCATGTCTCGAGAAGGAATCTGCAAGTTGTATTGATATGGATCCTTGTAGCAATTTCTACTAGAAAATACATTATTCTAGTCACCTATTATGTAACATGCAAAGAATAATGAGAAATTAAGAATAAATTTTGTAGAATGCCTAAGATTACTCTTGTAAAAAATGACAGAAAATGTTTAGAAATGTGGAAAGTAGATGGTCTTAACCTCATCTCACCTAGGTTCATCATCTGTTTCATTCTTGTTTAGGAAACTGTGTACATTGCAAGATATGTACATTAGTTTTACGCCCTAAATATATGTAACATAAAATACAGTTTTAATTTTGTGGAACTTGAACTTTTGTTAATATAATGTTTTGCATTTGCTTTCTGTTTTCTTTCAATGAATTGACTGATACATGAATCTTCATTAATTTCTTCCTTCTCCTAGATCCCCTAAACATGCAAATTGATCTTACTTGCCAGACAAGCTTATTAAATGCCTCTGGCTTTCTGGAACTGTAAGACATTTGATCAGAAAATGAAAACATTGGCAAGGAGATGGCATTGTTCTTTCTGGTTTAGCTGGCTTTTGTACAACATTTACATTAGCTCTGTTCCCACAACCTCAAACTGAATAATATTGGAAACACATGATGTATGAAGTTCAAGGGAAAAGTGTCAAATGAATATTGGCCTTTCATGTCCTTCTCTGGTGAGCACATGTGCAAGCTGGATTCGGGATAGAGAACAGGTAGATGAATACCAACTATTGTCAATGCATAATGAACTATAGTGTCTTTAAAATTAATTTCTTTAGGGCAAATTCAACATGTTTATCCAGCTCAATCATTTTTTTTAACATCTTGGTCTGGATAAGATATCACTTATTGTAATAGGCAGTCATTTCCAAAAGTAACGAGAAGTGTAGAGAGTAATTTTGGGGCATAAACACAAAACCAGTCAGAAATGAAATCTCCAGAGGGACAGACGTGATTTATAAACAATTTCATTTCCCACATCTCAAACATGGACTGTTACACATTATTTTATTCAGAGTTATAAACATAAAAAGGTTTTTTATTTGTTTAACATGGTCACAATCATAGTAAGAACCAATCTTTGACCATTAATTTCTGATGGAATGTTTAGGTGCTGTGCAAGAGTTTTTGTGCAGTTAGTAGTAGTTAATTTGTTTCTTTAAAGGCAATTGACTGCTACCCTTTGTAAATTAATGCTTAGAAATTTAAGCTTTGGCTGATTCAGTCTCTGAAAAGGATGCAGGTATATGTCAATATATTGCTTGAAACATGTATGTTTTCCTTCTCTTCTTTTGGTGATGCAGGTTGTCCCCCTGCACCCTGTGAGAACCCCTGTGAAACAGGTAGTCACTGCAGCCTGTGGAGAGGACCACGTTGGGGCAGATATCCACACTGCAGCCCATGGAGAACCCCACACCAGAGCAGGTGGATATGCCACTCCACTGCGGCCCATGGAGGACCCACACTGGAACTGTCTTTCTCTGAAGGACTGTATGCTGTGGCAGGGACCCTATGACGGAGCAAGGGAACAGTGTGAGGAGTAAGGAGAGGCAGATGTGAAGTGTTATAAACTGATCAGAAACCCTCTTCCCTATCCCCCCTGCACGACTTGGGAATGGAGAGCTAGAGGAGCTGGGAATGAAGTAGTGAAGTTGAGCCTGGGAAGAAAGCGGAGGTGGGGGGAAGATGTTTTAGTTTTTGTCTTTGTTTCTCACCACCCTACTCTTTTTTTAATTGGCAATAAATTAAATTCATTTTCCCAAAGTCAAATCTGGCTTTTCTGTGATGGTAATTATTGAGTGATGCCCCTGTCTTCATCTCGACCCCTGAGCTTTTCCATCTTACTTTCTCCTTCCATCCTGTTGACCAGAGGGAGTGAGAGAGCAGCTGGGTGGCTGTCTGGCAGCCAGCCAAGGTCAATCCACCACAAATATATGCCTGACAGTCAATAAAGTATGGCCCTAATGCCAAATGGAACTTTTATGCAGTAGTAATAATACTGAAAAATCAGAGTAATAACCATGGAACGTGTATCAGGAATAGCACCCTACAATCATATTAACAGTTTAACAACATTTGATCTAGGCTTTTTGTTGCTTAGCAGATAGATAATAATTTTATGGGTGCAATAAAAATACCTTGAGGTCCTGTGTTTCAGTTAAAATATGTACATAAATATGACAGTAAAGATATCATTGATCAAATTCTCGATGACTATATATATATAATTTTTCACTGTGATTGCTCATGTCCTAAAGGATATTAACAGTAGAGTATACTTCACAACAAGTGCTTTAAAATATCTCAGGAATAGTAAATTAACACTTTTAAGAGGTTAGAGAAATAGAAGTTTTGAATGGATGCAGAAAGAGGATAATTTTAACTTTTATTTTTTTGTATTTTTTTCAGCTTCTTGGCAACTAAGATTAAGCAACATAAAGCAATTGTAAGTAGCTATAAGGAGCACCTCTCCTTTCCCCTCCCTCCCTCTCCCTTTTCCCACTCCTCTCTCTCCCTCAGGTCACCACCTAAGTTACACTTCTCTCCTCCTATTTTTTGAATTTGTCCTGATATATAGATACCTATTTTCAGTCTAACACCACCAACACTTTCCTGAATTTTTAAAGTGCCATATATTTAAATGGGGTTTTAGCCACATGATTCTCCATCTGTTTCAAAACTCATCTAAATATACTTTTCTCTTGTCTGCTTCTCAATGTTTGCCTCCTTTTACACTACTTCATTACGGCTATAAAGGAATTGTATGTTATGATTTATTTGGGTTATGCAAAACAAAGTTGTCTTGGGATTTATCTTATCTAAAATTATTATTAGATTTTGAATTTCTGATTTAACTTTTTTTCTTTCCCAGCTATTATTGTATAAATTGCAGTCACTTTTTCACCTCCCTTTGTTTTCAGCTGTTCTATATTGGGTTTTGGTTATTTTTAAAAATTATTTTCAGTTCTGCTCTCATTATTCCTAATATACAGATGAGACAGAATTCTTCATATTCAAGGACTTATACAGAATCAAAACTTACCTAGTGCATACACTTTTCTGTTTTATTTAATTTAAAAATGCTTTAGTAACAGAATCTAGTATTGCTTTTTTGGCCTTAATGAGTCAAAAATCCTATTGACTGTAATAAGCATTCTGCCAGAGTACTTAGAGTTAGCTGTAGCTTTTAACAGATTGATATTGGAAGTGCTGAGTCAGGGACATTCTGCCTTATGGATTTGTGTACTTTTAATGGGTATTTAAAGTATTTTTTGATGTAAGGGTATTTATCCTCAGGTAAGTAGTGAGCAAAAATTTGCCAAGGTCTTTATGACTGTAAAGATTTATTTCCTGACTCCCCCACTGGAGGTTCAAGTTTGATGAGCTCTGCAGAGTTTGTGAGGTCTGCAGATGCTCCTGGATAGGACAGCTACAGTGTTGTCTGGAGATAGTCGTGTGCAGAGAGAAAAGTCAAGACCTCTTATACAGTCATTCAGATAATATAATACTAGTCTCAGCCAGAATAAGTGAGGAGATTACAATTCATACAACAGAGCCCAATTTGCACAGGGATTAGACTGTAAATGTGACTAGGCACCAGTGCCCAAAGGCCAGGCTAGCAACTGCATGAGCAAGAACAGGTGTCTATTTTGTAGGCAATCTGCATGAGTGTTGTGGTTTAACCCCAGCCAGCAACTAAGCACCACACAGCCACTCGCTCACTCCCCCACAGTGGGATGGGGGAGGGAATGGGAAGGGTAAAAGGGAGAAAACTTGTGGGTTGAGATAAAGACAGTTTAATAAGTAAGGCAAAAGCTGAGTACGCAAGCAAAGCAAAACAAGGAATTCATTCACTAATTCCCATTGGCAGGCAGGTGTTCAGCCATCTCCAGGAAAGCAGGGCTCCATCACGTGTAACAGATACTTGGGAAGACAAACACCATTACTCTGAACTTCCTCTCCTTCCTTCTTCTTCCCCCAGCTTTATATGCTAAGCAGGACATCATATGGCATGGAATACCCCTTTGGTCAGCTGGGGTCAGCTTCCCCCAGCCTTATATGCTGAGCATGACATCATATGGTATGGAATATCCCTTTGGTCAGTTGGGGTCAGCTGTCCCAGCTGTGTCTCCTCCCAACTTCTTGTGCACCCCCAACCTACTCGCTGGTGGGGTGGTGTGAGAAGCAGAAAAGGCCTTGACTCTGTGTAAGCACTGCTCAGCAGTAACTGAAACATCCCTGTGTGTTATCAACCCTGTTTCCAGCACAAATCCAAACCATAGCCCCATACTAGCCAAAACCAGGACAATTACTGTTACTGTAGAGTCAAATCTGTAAACCATAATTCATATATCTATTTTTGTCACAATTGTGAACCCAACTCTAGCATTGAATTGTGCATGCATTTTCATATTCTTCATTGACTGCCTGCTGTTTTGAAAATCACCCACCCAGATTTTCTCATCCAGTAGAACATTTATCATAACTAATCTTATGTTTTATGCTGTCATACTATTATCCCAGCATTACGGGTTAGCATAATCTTACTATAATAATAAAAGAAAAAACTTGAATCACTGCAATGCTTATTGAGCATTCACAAATAAGATTTTTTTCAACCATTTGGTTACTACAGTGCTATGTGTTTCCTTACCTGTCAAAAATATAGCTGCCTCAAGAATTTTGTAAAGTTGGTGTTCATTCAAACTCACATTTATATGCAAGAGCATTACACATTGAAATAACCCCCAGAGAGAAGACCTGTCACTCTTGCATGTACTTTTCTTGCTGGAAGGAGAAATCCACTTTTTTGGGTAGTTGGAAGAAAGTTGTGGCAAGGGGATTATAGTATCAAGTGAAGGATGAAGACATAAATAGAGGTAACCATCAAGAAGGACACATAACTTCTTTCAATTCCAGACATCGAAGCACCTAGATATGTACCTGAAGTATTGTCATGAAAAATATGAGCCTGGTTTAGATGTCTTGACTGCCTGAGAGTAAAGTTTGCCATCACATATTTTATTTTATATGCAATGCTAATTTTTGTGCTCTGTGTAGGTGTTATGCTGCAGCTGTTTACATGTAAACTGGTTAATTAAGAAATTGTTTTGTTTTGCATTGGTCCAGAAGCCTGCTACATTTTTTCATGAAACTCTGGTGTTCATGAATACTTTCATTTTTTATTCAAGACCATTTTCTTAAAACTGAATTTTCACCTTTCCACAATGATTCCCTTTTATGGGTTTTAATGCAGACAAAAGCCAGGGAGGAAAGGGTGGAAAGGGGGAGACGGAGGGAGACGGGGGAGAGAGGGAAGGAGAGAGGCAGGGGAAGAGGGGGGGGAGAAGGGAAGGGAGGGAGGAAGGGGAAGAGGGAGGGAAGGAGGGAAGGAAGGAAGGAAGGAAGGAAGGAACTATTCTGGAAAACATTTGTATGAAAAATTTTGCACTTGAAAACTTTGAGGTATAGAAATAACAGTGTGAACATCTGCCTATTATGATTAGTAGATGGGGATGATACAAAGGTCAACATGATAAAATGTACAATGCAATAACATGTAAAGAATTGCGGAAGACAACAGTGAAAAAAAAGAAAAGGAAAAAGGGAAGATGTGAACAGCAGAATGGCAATGCACAAAACCAAAAAATTCAGCTCCCAGATGGACAGGAAATACTACAATTATTATACAAGGATGACATAATACTTTCAGAGCATTTTAGATTGTACATTCAGCCCTGATTCAAAATATGGAGCTTAATATTTCCTAAACAGTAATGATGCTCTGGTACGTTTGATTTGATATGTTTGGAAAGGGCAGGAGGGCTCTGTTAAGGAGTCGGATAAGCTATTGTTCCAGAGAACATTGCAACATGTAGTTGATAAATATAAGAATACTGTAGCAAGTGAGGAAATCTTGTTGCCTTAGATATACAAACATATTATTTGTGAAAACTAGCTTTTTTCTCCTACTAACAACAAAACAGTCTAGTTCTTGTTGAAAGACAGAATGATACAGACTGAGAATGAACTGGTATTAATGTGCAATTTCCTCGTAAACACAGGACAGGATCTTCAGTATGGTGGAGATCAGCCCCTGTGGTTCATCTTGGTTATACTCACATCTCCAGTGACGAGTACACTGAATTTAAGGATTTATATAGCATTTCTAATTCATTTCAGTCAGAAATTGATTTCTGTGGTAAAAATCACTTTCAGAAAACATGTTTCTATAGAATATAAGGATACAGTGACTTCTCTAGTGAAAAATCACCCAAAATCAATAAGATTAAGGGACTATTTTAATACATTTGAGAACAGTGAATTGTTCATAGATACCAATTAATCACTTCTAGTGTAAATCTGCCAGTTCTACTCAAAAGGTGCCACTCTCTCTCATGTACTTATATGAAACCTGAGAAATAGTTTATGTAGTTGCAATTACTTGATGAGCTAGGATAGAAGGGAAGGGAAACTTAATGAATTTTTTGTTATTCCCTGCTAGAAAGTAAAATATGCTTCATTTGTGACTTCCTCAACATTGTTATTAAGCAATTGTAAGTCATGTAATCTCGTGAGTGTAATTTAGATTCTTGCCTTTAGTCTCAGCTAACATAGAAGAATAATTCTTGGAGAAGAATTCTGGAAATTAAAACATGGATTTGCAGATAGGAAATCTCCAGCTTTCTTAATCAAGGTAATGCATTCTGCAAAAGAAAAGTAATGGATTTTACTTATAAAGAAGGAGAAAAGAATCTTCATATAGCCACTTATAAACGTAATGACAAGAGATTTGGACTAGCATGAAAAAGTCAGATGAAAAAAACCTAAAAGTTAGTAGTATTGGTAATATCAACAGTTCTGGAAAATAGAAGAACAGGTGATTAAAAGTATAGCAGGATATAACTGAAACAATAGCATAGACAGGTGAACATTTGAGAGACTGATACACAAATGAAGAGATTCTAGCAATTAATTGCAGAAAAACACTTAGTCCATAATCAGAATTACTACCTAATTTGCAGCACAGAGTCTTTATTGAAGACAAATAGAAAAACTTACTTAGGAAGAACTGAGAGTGAGAAAAAATACGTTCTTATACTGAAAACCTGACAGTTCTGATGCAAGTTTGAAGAGAATTTTGGGGTAAAAATGAAAGGTCAAAAAATGAGGAAATAATGTGCAAAGACTGGCTAATTTTAGACTCTTCAGACAAAAGGAGAAAGTAAATGAGGCTTTTATTTTAATCAGCTATCCAACAGACAGAATTTGCTAATAACAGGATTTTTAAATACCAAACTGTTCATTGGAAGCCCCCTCATAGACAAACGAAGATAACAGAGTTGAATTCACTGCCTGTCTGATTTGAACTGTGATGGGTAGAAATATTATTTAAGAAGATGAATGAATGAAGTAGTGATATAAGCAACTATTCTAGTTTTTCTTTTAAGAGAGTTTTGCGTGAAAACATACAAATAGATAAGAATTTAGGTGGATGTCATTATGAAATTACACAATTAAGTACTGTGAGACAAGAAAGATGTAAAGCACAAAAGAAAGAAATGGAATTTAAAAAAAAAAAAAAATCAGCAAACTTGTGAAACTGCTCAAGATAGTCTCAGAAATATAATCAAAGAATAAAGAAAGGTAGGAGAGCTGACCAGTTACTGATAAAGTCTATACTAACTGCTCTGGAGAAAATTATCCAGATATTAATAAAATATAAAAAACATACAAAGAAAATATTATGAATAGATGACCTGAAAATCAAAATGGAAACATGTAAAAAGTTGGAAAGAAAACAAAAGGGAACATAACTAAAGCAAAAAGAATAGCCACAGTGGTAAAATCAGTAAGGTTATTGTGCAAAGTGCATTTTAATTAACAGGGATTTAAAGAGTAGCATGAAAAGAATCTATCAATATATAGTATAAATAAAAAGAAAACAAGACAAACGAACAGTAAGAAACATTATTAAGCAGAAGCAGAGAACATACAATAGATAAAGACTGTGGAATCATTATCTTCTTTACCTTTGTCTTCACTAAATACAGACTAATTATGATTAGGTATTTACCAATACTAAACATGAAAGAGGGATGTTGCCTAGATTAGGAAAGGAACAGATTTTTTGAAGGACATATATACATGTTATAGGTTTGTCAGTATGACCTGATGAAACTGATCTCTTAGTTTTTAAGAAAAGCTAGTCAAAGCAGTCTCTAAATGATTAGCAATTATCTTCCTTAACTTTTAGAGGACAAAGGAGATCTTGGAAGACTAGAGAAGACAAATATGCCCTTAGCAGAGGGAAGAGTACAAAGGGGAACTGTAAACTGTTTATCATTCTCTGGAATTATTTGGAATGAGACTCTTCAGTCTCTGAAATGATTTGGAATAAACTACTAAAGAATGATAAAAAAATCCTTAGTGGATGTAATAAACACAAAACCATAGCTAACGTGGTGGCCAAGAAAAAGTCACATCCAAAACAAGTTAATTATCTTCTCTGACAAATAAATTGTTTTAGTGGATGAAAGGAAAGTACAAAAGTATTAACTTAAGTAAATTTTACATTGTTAATATGTTGTTCTTCACATCATATTCTAAGTAAATGTAGTATAAATAGAAATATCCACATGCATATATGAAAAAATGGTTTCAAAAGAAGACTTAAAACTACTCACTGTCAACTGAAAAGACACCTATACAACTTTTCAGTAATTTGCTTGGATTCAGCCAGTGTTTACATGAGCAACAAATGGTATTCCCTTGAAGTGAGAAGTGTAGATGACATGAAGCTATGACAACCAGTAAGGTTTAGAAGACAAGATCGGAATTCAAAATTCTCGATTGCCTGTGGAGATGGCTTAATAACAACAAGACAAAAATTTGTACAGACATGTTAAAGTCTCTGCCTACTAAAAGAAAACAAAAGTAAAAAGGAAGGGAAAGGGAATGGGACAGCAGACTTCCAATGTATCACAGATTGTTGTAGATGATAATTGTTCTCCATGCCTTCTCAGAAAACAGCTTGAAGAAGTCAGCTGAATTTGAAATAAGGACAATTGAAACCAGAGATTACTAAATGTTGGCAGTACAGTTGACTGGAAAGGACTGCTGATAGGCAGTGTGGAATTTTCTAATATTATTTTTAAACAAAGACAATATCTGGTACTGTCACCCAAGCATTCCTGGCCTTGTCATAGTGCAAGGGTTGAACTAAAACATCCTTTCCAGATCTACAGTTCTGTAATGTTGTCTTCTCTTGGGCTGCTTTCTAAGGGAATATAAGGTGGTGTTTAAGGCATCAAACAAAAAAAAATAAAACATCCACAACCATACCCTCCTTTCTGTCCCATGAAAAAAATCATTACTCAAGAAAGATAAACCCCAAAAGATAATTTAATTACTTTTGCTGACAAGGAAAAGATATTGATGAAGACTTTAGAGTGGAAATCTTAGAAATGGTTAGTTCCTGCATGTTGACTGATTACCTTCGAAAAGGATTTCTTTTTTTTAAACAAAGTGAAAAGTTTCCAACTTAAGAGGGAAAACAGTAAAATGAACTAGCCTCACTTGAGCGTTTTACAGACTATGAAATATTTTTTATTCTATTCTTAGAGTTATGCACTGCATGTGATAGTATTTACCTATTTTGCTGCTGGTTGATTTTTTTTTTTTTTTTTCTTTCTCCTTTTAACAGAATATTGTTTACCAAACCAATTAATTCATGTTTTTTTAAGTGGGGCAAATTATTTAGCTGAACATCAGAATATTTAGTTTTATTTTTCTAAATGTCTACATAGAAAATCAAGATAATGTTTTAAATTTGAATCTAGAACTTACTGATGGCAGTCGGACACTGGCAGAAGGCTTACAAAAATTACTGTAATACCTGTTTTTTAAATACTAGCTCAAATGTGCAGAACTGTAAATAAAACATGAGTACTTCACAAGAGGCCATACGTCCCTCTTGTGCTGGTAAACTTGCTGCATCTTCTTATTGCCAGACAATAGAAATGTAATGTGGTAGAGAGACATAATTTTCCCACTCTTGGAAAATTTTTGAGAATTCCCAAATGCTTTTATGCAGTGTTGGCCAGAAAGTTTGGATAAATTCATCACTGGTGGATTTTCTTACTGACTAGTATGATTGTAATGAGGGAACATTCAAAGTTTTCAAGGAGGAAAAAAAAAAAAAAAGGAGACACAACTCCAAAGCAGTTAATCCCCATCTTCCTCTAGTTTTACCCAGGGTTTACAATACCCATGCTTGATGTGGAATAACCTACTTCTATTCTAATTAATAATTCAATATTTATACAAAATAGAAGAGCTCAAGCAGAAGAAACTGAAAATCAAATATTCCAAAACAGCCAAGTGTCTACTTAGCAAAGAAAGAGATTTAAGTCAAACAGAAAAGAGGCAAAGTACATCTGAACACCCTAATCATGTTGCTTCTAGTGGCTCTGGAGTAAGCACATATGCAGTCAGCCCAACCTTCCTTCCAGTATTTCTTTAATTGAAGTTTCATTCACACTGGCATATTCCCACAACTTTAATATTCACTAACTGGAGATTTTATGGTTTTGACAAAATTAATATATACTCCTATACTAGCATTTTCTATCAGGCCCTACACAATTCAATATCCACCTACTTTGCAATGCCATAGATGCTTAATTTTCTTCTTGTTTCAGAGTTGCCCTTTTTACCAACGCTGATGTCACTTCTGTTAAAGTTGACCTACAAAGTTATTTGTATCATCAGTGATTTTCCAACAGGTCAGTATGACCATACTGAGGGATATTGTTCCTACCAAATGGTCAAATGTTGTAGCTTTGTTATCATCACTGCTTTGAAAAGCAAAGGATCAGTTTAGATATTTACTAATGAGGAACAGCAAACATCAGATGCTCCACAAATCCCTCTTCCCACATATATGCATAGAGACTGAATCCAGGTTCAGAAGCTGAACTACTGCAGCATTAGTCAACAGAGCTTGGCAGACACTCTGTTCTTCCTTTCAGCTATAAAGACTCTCTGCAATGTTTGGCTGTATCATGATAATCATGTCCATACTATGATTCATCATGTCTCCAATATGGCAATTATATTCACATGAAAAACCAGCCAGTTTTTTATTATTAGAAATAAAATATCCTTCCCTCTTTTCCTGATGTGAAAATATGTAATTTTGAAAAAAACCAGGTATTTCTAATACTTTTATAATTTTACTGAAATTAATGCAAAACTGCTTGTTGTATACCAGTTGAATGGTTAACAACCCTGAAATTTTCTCTTTTAGTTTTTGTTGGGTTTTATGTAGAAAGAAATCATTACAAAAGCATGATAGCAAGGCAGACATTTAGCCTTCTCTCAGCATTGATATCTGTCGTGCTTTAACCCGGCAGGCAGCCAAACAC
>NW_009235870.1:0-1935 GCF_000690835.1 Fulmarus glacialis
GGCCGCGGCGTGGTGTGTGCACGGGGAGTAGAGGGGGCGTGTGGTGGGGGGGGAGTGGGCACGGCGTGGGGAAGTAGGGCCGGCGTGGGGGAGTGCGCACGGGGAGTAGGGGGAGTGTGCATGGCGTGGGGGAGTGGGCACGGTGTGTGGGGTAAGCGTGCACAGCGTGGAGAAGCGTGTGTGGTGGGGGAGAGTGTGCACGGGGCGTCACGTAAGTGTGCGTGGCGTGGGGGAGCATGCATGGTGTGGGGTGAGTGTGTGTGGCATCGGGTTTGAGTGTGGTGAGGGCTGAGTGTACGTGGCATGGGGGCAAGTGTGCACAGTGCGGGGGACTGTGCGTGGGGTGTGAGGTGGGTGTGCATGGAGTGGGAAAGTATTCATGGGGACTTGGGGGAGTGCGCGGCGTGAGTGAGTGAGCGCAGGGCATGGGGGCAGGGTGCTGTGGGCATGGAGTGAGTGTGCACAGGGCAGAGGAGTGCGCATAGAGCATGGAGTGAGTGTGCACATCACAGGTAAGTGTGCATGGCATGGGATAAGTATACACAAGGTGTGGGTGAATGTGCGCAGCATGAGCGTGCTCAAAGTTTGGGTGATTGCACAGGGTGTGGGGTGATTGTGCATGGCATGGGTGAGTGTGCACAGCATGCATGAGTATAAGGGAGTGTGTGCAACTGCATGGGTGAGTGTGCATGGCAGGGTGAGTGCATGGGGTGTGGTGTGAGCGTGTATTGTGTGGGGTTACTGTGCATGGGGCATGGAAGAGTGTGCATGGTGTGGTTGAGTGTCCACTAGGTATGGAGCGAGGGTGCATGACATGGGGTGAATGTGCATGGTGCGTGGATTGCACATGGTGGGGATGAGTGTGCATAGTGGGGTGAGTGTGCGTGGAGCATGGAAAAAATGTGAGTGGTGAGGGTGAGGGTGCACAGCCTGGTGCAAGTGTGCATGGGGTGTGAGGTGTGTGCAATGTGAGTGAATGTGGATTAAGTGTGCTTGGGGCATGGGGGGTGAGGTGTGTGCAATATGGGTGAGTGTGGATTGAGTGTGCTTGGAGCATAGGGTGAATATGCAGGGTGTAGGATGAGCGTGCATGGCATGGGTAAGTGCATGGGGTATGGAGAGGGTGTGCACAGTGTGGGCTGTGTGGGGAGTGAGTGTGCACGCAGAGGGTAAATGCATGGGGCATGGAGTGGGTGTGCACAGGGAGAAGGGTGTGCGTAGTGTGGGATATGTGGGGGTATGAGGAGTGGGGATGAGCGTGCCCATGGTGTGGGGTGTGCACAGGATGCTGGGGTTGCACAGGGGTATCAGGGTACGTGCATGGGGTGGGGGTGCCTTGCATGAGCTGGGGGTTTGCAGGAAAAGTGTCCCTGCTGGTGTGAGGCACGTGGGCACCTGTCTGTGTGCACAGTGGTGTGAGCGTGAATGGCACGTGCTGGGGGTGTGACTCTGTGTGTGTGGGCACAGAGCGTGGCTATGTACAGCCCATGGAGGCACCTGGCCCATTTGGGGCTTTCCCAGCCTGGTGCCGGGGCTGGGAAAGCGGCACCATGGGGCCGATGCCTTTGGAGGAGCTGCGGCTGTGGCTCTGGCTTCCCTTGACGGGGCTGCTGAGAGCTCCCTGCCTCAGTTTCCCTGCGAGCCCTCCCAGGCTGGGCACCGAGGTTGTGCCTGTCTCCTTGTACCATCACCCCAACGCCCGGGTACCCCTTTCCCTCATGGGGTCCCGCTGGGCAGGGGGTCTCCCATCTGGGAGCTGTGTGGTGGCCTTGCAGGCTGTCCCTTTGTCCTGCTGCTGCTCCCCTGGGGACAGGAGGGTGGCCCTGGGAAAGCCCACGGTAACTCAGTGAACATCATCTGCCCCAGTGCAGCCCCTTCCTGGCCATGGGGACACTTGGTGTCCCCAGAGTTTGGGTCCCCACCCTGAAGTTAGGG
>NW_009235871.1:0-11210 GCF_000690835.1 Fulmarus glacialis
CGTTTCCCGCCGCCGCCAGTGAGGGGAGGCCGGCGGAGCCGGGCGGTGCCCGCCGCCCCCCGCCGTCGCTTTGTGCTGTGGGTGCACAGTGAACTGAGACGACATTTCCGACTAGAAAGATGGAAAGAAATACCTTCACAGTCTGTTGTTTCAGTAACAAGCTGTGTCCCGCCTCTGCACGGTTGATGCCGGCGTGTCTGAATCAGCTTTAGCCCCGGGGGACACGCTCTCCGTTCTTCGGGGTCTGGCATTTTCTCATCACCGTCTCTGACAGATTCTCACACGTGTCTCACAGCCAACGGAGTAAGTACGGCCTTTACAGCCAGTACAGCTTCATCGTCCTCATTTGGAGGATTAGGATTTTGTCCATTTTCCAGAAGGGAAAAATAACGAAATTGGGGGGGATGATGATATACTCAGTCAACTCTAGGTTTTCCTAACTGTAACTTCCGTGGCTTGGATTCTGTGCTACACCCTGGCTAACAGTTAGAACAAAAATTCTTGGAGAGTCTTAGCTTACAAATCTGGGAATTTTCTCTTTCAAGAAGTATCCAAGTGAAATACATGATTTAAAAAAGCAAATTCTCCATTCCTGTATTTACCTATCAGGTAATTATTTTTTTCTAACCAGGAACTACATGCCAGACCCCTCATTTTCAGTAAAAGTGTTTCTCTTCCTAATCTCCATAGTTCTATTTTGAATCAAAGAACTATTTTCTTAACAGTGGTCAGGGCACCTACCTTAATCACTGTGTTTCATCTTTACCAAGAGCTTAGTCCTGCCACCTCCTCAAGCCGTACTGACTGCTCCAAACACTCGTTAAGTTTCGTATTTCTTTCTCTTGACCTCAGTAGCTTGCTCTTGGCGTTTTCAGCCAAGTTTCGGCTCTAGCACTGACCAAATAAAAGAGACTGTTTGGAAAGCCATGACCACCCAAAGAGCAACAGTAAAAGCAGGCACCCTTTGGTCTTCTACTAAATTCTAACAGTTTAAATAGCAGAGGAAATTAATTGGAGAGGTTTTGCCAGGGTTTGGGGGCTAATTGCTAGGGGGATGTGAATGCTAACTTCAGGACATTGTTTTAGTGTTTCATTGCTCTGTTCTGAGCCATACCCGTCCCTGAGGAAAATACTGCCAGTATGTCATTATATCGGAAATGAAATTTCAAAATGTTTATCTTGGGAATAAAATACATCTTTTAGGCATGCAGTCAGCTCCCAGGCTCACGGGGCTAATCTTAAAATCCAAGCCTCTGTTCCTCATGGCTCTGGCATGGACTTTGGCGTCTGTGAATGCAGAGGGCAGGCCTGCTACTGCTGTCTGGCAGCAGATGCTCCGGTCTTAGGATGGGCGATGCAATTAAACTCTTTCTTTTCTTTCCCTGTGCGCAAATTAGAAGCTTGATAAAGAAGTTTCATATTTTTATTGCAGAAAAATCAAGCCTATTGCTGAGCTGCGTTGCACACAATTTCCTTCAGCTACTCGCTGAGTGGGGAGAGGGGAATTCAAGGAGGAAGCATTGGGAAAGCCCCATTCTCGCTGTAGAACGGTTCATTACGTTTGCCTGATGTGTGTTTATGTCTGTTCAGCCTGCGTGAGGCTGATGATGAGCTCAGTTAGTTGTCTCCTTACTTTCAGGCGTTTGATTTTGTAAATGATGTGTGATACAAGGGCAGGCGTCACCCCTGTGAATGGGGGGAGTGGGGCTGTGGAGCCGCATGCCCGAGGCTGTATTGCTGGTGGCAGAAGCCAGTGTTTCCATGGCCAGTGCTGAAGGCGGGGGGTAATGCCTCAGCTCTCCCAGGGTAAGTATACCTGGTAACGGTAAGTGTGCTGCTGTCTCAGGTACCTTGCAGGTGGAAAAACATACTTTTATTTCAGAAACAAACTGGAAAACTCCCTTAGCACAAACCAGTGCATTAAAAGATCTTAGCAAATGGGTTATTGTGCCTCCACTTCTATTACAGCAGCAGAGAGCTGCATCTGTGCTGCTTGTGTTTTGAGCTGGAAACAAGGCTGTCCAGTTGAAACTCCAGGGCGGACTAACAGAGTGGTTTTAATGCTCTAACTCAGTGTGACATAAGGCAGTGAGTAGAGTACTCTGGGAGTTCATTCAGGATCGTGCGTTGTCTTTTGCTCAAACACCTTAAACTTTTTGCAAGGAACATCCTGTCTAAGGGCTTAATCAGAAAGCTTCCACCCGATTCCCAAACTCACCCTGTCTTTTCCGTAGCTTACAAGAGAGGCCAGGATCACAATGTGGGGTGTAGAATCCACAGGCCAAAAGCTGCCTTTGGAAATCCATGGGGAACAGAAACCTCATGCAAACCGGAATGAAAAAAAAAACCCCCAAAACCAAACAGTATTTGAAAACTGAATAGTCTTTCCTGTCTATATAGTGCGTTTACTTTGCAATTTACTTTCCTCTCTAAAGCAGCCCCTCCCACTGCACTAATATTAAGTACTGCGTGGAGTATAAGTAACTTGTTTTTCTAAAACTTTTCAAAGAGGGAAGGGTGGGCATTGTCAGAATTTCAGTGTGTGTTTGTGGTGACACAAGATTTCCCCATTAACAGAAATAACTACCTGTTGTTAAAGGTAACCAGTCTCAATTTCAAGCGTGTCACAAACACACTTACCTCCCCAAAATACAGGTTCTAAAGCACATGTACGTGCACGTGCTGGCAAACCACCTTATGACCACACTGGACTGAATGAATCTTGGAAGCTAAGCTGTCGTGGGCTTTAATATGAAGACACAGCTCCAAACCCAAACTAGGTTTTAGTCTAGGTCAGGTTCTAAATCAGAATATCTCTGTTTTCTCCACTAAGTGGAGATCAGCCAAGCTTGCCATTCTTTTTTTTCTGTCGTCACAGTGAATATCATGAAAGGAACGTGCATGCTGATGTCTAGATCTAATACTAGCTTCACCTCTGTCTTGAACCTGAAGTTCAGCCCAGCTCTGAAAATTATGGTGTGAACACAATTATCAAATATTTGATGCTTTTCCTGTAATTTGAAAATTTTTAGCTGTGGAAAAACAAGTCTAATGATTACTAATTTGAATTTGCCTATGGGAACTTACCAGGAATCTTACAAGCTGTATATACTGGCTCTCCTCTTTCTGATTAACTTAACTCCCTTCTTCCTTTTCTGTGGCTGTATCTGTAAAACTGGATGGAAGTAAAAAAAATATTTCTATAATGTATACCTGCACGTGTCTGAGAATATGTCTAAGCCAATACAAATTAGTCAGGAGAAACTGTCTTTGGGAAGTTGTGTAAAAATTTCCTCTTCTTTTTACCTTCACACTTTCCTTAGGGATTTCTTGGGTGGGAAGAAAATGAACAAAGCAGATAAAAAGCAGCTGGTGAGATTACAAGGCAGGAGCTGAAAGGTACAGAGTTCGGCGTGGTAGAGGGTGCCATGGGTGGAAAAAGGGGCATTTTTAAAAGGGTCTTTCTGCTCCGTTTTCCCGTCAGGAGAGCAGGCTGAGATGGGAAAGCTTGGTGAAAAAAATTATGTGCTGTGGCTCTATCTAGTGCTAGCTGTAGTCTTAGCACAAAGGGGAGAACAGCTCACATTAGATGAGGTTAGGCAGGTGTACAGTTCACATGTCACAGCACATACTAAACAGAATAAAATAAAATTAATTTCATATTTTAGAGCATGGTGGTCTTTAGAGGAACATTAGCTTGGGGCCAGGGAGCCCTACCTTGGAAACACCATAGTCTTTTCATGTTCGCTGCAGTGAGCAAAGCACAGAAGATTCTCAGCAGCACCAAAACAGGCTGTGGGCTCAGCGCTAGGCTACCTGCAGTGGCATTTCAGGCTGCCTAGAACCGCCTCCAAATTGAGCTTATTCTGCGACCGACTCCTTTCATCTCTGCTGTAGCAGGGGTTGCAGTTTAGAAATTGAGCAAACAGGGGAACAAACACAAGAAGCAAATTACCTTGCTGTTAAAAATGTCAATAATTTATCATATGGTGGTATAGCACAGCTTCAGTAGTCTGAACCCTTTAAAGTCATGTGGGGTTGATGACTACTGTTAGCCCGTAGCCCCACAGAGCAGGTGTGATTGGTGCAAATGCTTATTACTGAGGTAGTTCATGTTCTTTTTTTTTAGTGCAAATGAAAAAAACATCATGCAATTTTAAAAGGTTTGTACTACATGTATTATGTGACAATAAGAGTAGCCAAGGTAGCAGCAGCAGGTTTTTGTTGAGGTTAGCTTGAGACATTTGGGTTGGTGACTTCTGGGATTAGTGAAGTTCCACTAGCCAGAAGGATTTAGGCTTCCGTGTCTCTATTTATGGCAGTTGGAGCGATCTGTCAAGGGGAGGAAGACTTGAGATGGGTCCTAAGTGCCTACACGAGCATGTAGTGTGTACCTGTCAGGGAGAACAAGTTTGGTGATGTTCACAGGAACGGACGTGACTCAAAAGCTGTGTAGTACTTTGGGTTTTTTAAGCGCTCTGCGGTGTAACCCAAAGAATAACATAGTGGCTAACTGGTTATTTTGTTTTGGCAAACACCCTGAGATATTAACAGGCATGACAAAGGAATTAAAAACGAAAGTGACTTGGAACAAAAACCTGCTAACTCAGCACTGCTCTGGAGAGCAAGTATTGCTGGGATGCATACAAAGTGACCATTTAAGCCAAACAGTCTTAGGAAAGTGGTGCTGGGGCTAGATTTTTGACTCCCTAAGCTTAAGTAGAATATTTCCAGAATAAACTGCAAACAGCATTTCCAAACTTTCTGAAATGTCACAGGAAGAAAAGAGAGAAAAAGCCTTTTGAAAAACATAATTGTTTTTCAACAAATATGAAAGATCTTACAAGCAGAACTAAATTCTCTCACAAAATGCATTTCTCATAAAGGCATTCATCTCTATTCCTATTTTCAGAACTTCAGATGTAAGTGATGACTACACCGTATTTATCTTTCTTCAACTAAGTGCTCTGAAGACTAGATAGGCCAAAAGAACATTTATTGCAACTCTGCCTTTATAAACTCAAGTCACTGTGTCTATAAAGCTCATACACTTGTAAGGAATTCTAAGTAGTTTGATAACCTGCCAGAAAATACAGGTATATGGAATTTGTGGTATTATGCCTGATAGCCTGCAGGAATCAGTCAGTCCCTCGTTCCATCACAGGACGTGATATTTGCACTCTGTTCAAGGAAGTAAATACCAAAAGCAATTTGCATGTCGCATTAAAGTGATACGCAGCAAGTAGCTGTCAGGTGAGCTAGGTGAGAATGAAATGAGAGATTCCCAAAAGAACGGATCTCCCACAGGTTTGTATGGATGTGTGACTGCCCGTGCCAGGGGTGTCTAAGTAGGCTAGGGACGTGGGACAGCAGGGCTTTTCTTAAAGAGACCTTGACTGCTTTCCCAGTTAGAAAAAGATGCATTCTGAACAGGATCTTTGGGCAGATATTCCAGGCTTTATCATCTTGTTGGACCAGTCTGCCCACGCTTGTAATTAGTTATATGCTTTAAGAAGGAACAATGGTTTCATTGTTACCACGTACTTGCTGGTAGGCAATATGGAGAATTACAATGGAAATATAAAAGCTAATATCCGTTTTTGTCATAGGGGTAAAAGAAACATAACCAGAATACCAGCATACCATTCATACTGGGTGGCCAGCCTGTAGAAGAGCATCCTTTATTTGTGTCTTTATTCCTATTTGTAGTGAAGAAATACCATTTGTTCTCTGCATTGTGTGACACATCTTATCTGATTCCTGGTCAGTACATCTAACCTAGTTTTAAAGTCTTGAACAAGGCTCTAACTTAATCATTTTTCACCGTGAGGTTCAGTTACTTCCACAGGGCCTTGGCAAGATAATGTGGCAAATGTTTCTGTCAGGAGGCTTCTATTTGCTCTTGGCATCTGCATTTCCACCAGAAAACAGGGATCAGCCAACTGAAAATAGCTGAAAATTGTTTATTACATACATGTATTGGAACCCAGTGGAATGCAGATGTTGAACATATTTAGTACCTGGTAGCATCAGGACTTGAGACAGCAGATTGAGAGAGATCACAGAAATATCCAGGATATAAATTCAGATCCAGTGAAGTTGAAGATCTCTTTAGAATTCAGTAGACTTTGAGCTAACGAAAAACGTATGCGTTCAATGGTAATGGGGCTGCACTGAAATCATCCCTGACTCTCTGGGATACTCTAAAACTTAGCAGGAAAATACACATTGTGGACGACTATCCAGTATTGCTGTAATTAAAAACTAGCTCCCAAGGTGGAGCTTCTCTTGTATTGCAGGACAAGATGGTGATTTAAAAGGTATAATTCTATTTCACTATGGAATGAGGACTAGTATTGCTCAAGGACCTCTCTGTGCAAGTGGCACTCCCCATTGACAGTCTGCAACTGTCAACTGTCCTCGTTATTTAACAAGGTTGCATGGCTTGCATAGGTCATGATCTGTACTGATTTTAAAACTATGCGCATTTGGAAGGCTACAGCAGAGTTCAGTCAGGGAGATCAAATGGTAAAATTGAACTGCAAGTTAGAACTTCAATTGGATGTTAGAGCCATCTCCGCCCCATGATCTGTGTGTGACCCTGGGCTCAGCATTTGAGCCTGGATAAAATACTCTCTGTGCTCTACCATACCCAGCTGTTGAGATAGGTGTAATCCTATTTTTTTACCTAGCAGGGATATTGTCAGTCTTTGCTATGATAGCCACTGAAGAAAAAAACCTATCCTTTATATAATGAAAAACATTTTATTTCATTATATGACTTTGTATCATAGTATGAATAGCTTCAGTTGATACCATATATCAACTGTAGTTCCAAAGATCAGAAACATGGACAGACAAATAGATTAATACTGGAGTTTCCACATGAGATGAAAATGTAAGAATTTTAAGATTTCTGAATTTCCTAGTGCTGGGCATCCTGTGGTATAACTCAGATGATAGGGAGATATTTGACTCATTTTGTGGATGATAATGACCATTAGCTCTCTGACTACTTTAAACAGGCTGCCTTAGATAACATGTAGCATTTGTTCAAGTGTTTTATTTTACAACGCTGTATCCATCGTGTCTTTCAGGAGCACTTTTTTTTTTTAAACTATATTGATACACGGTAAAATGATAATATGGCTGAACTGGTGAATCTGAAATTTAACCGACTTTGCTCACAAGTCACCTGCAAATGGACTTGGTATTTCAAAGTACTGGCTTGTCAGGGCCCTGAGTGCAGCAGCAGGCCCTAATTGCCTGTTCCTGAGTTGTTGTTTAGATTTAGTGGCTTGACTTTGGCCTTGTTATCCTGCTTTTGTCTGATGATCCATGGACTGCCAATGGGACCTGTTGCTGCCATCACCCGGCTGGGGTTGCTGTGGGACTGTGCCCTGATGGTGAGATCATTGCTGCTGTGGTCACCCTTGGCTTGTCTTCTCTCAGGAAACAGCTGGGTCTTGCTGCTCCCTTTGTTACTCAGAGTGTTCCTTCCAAACCTGTTTCAGGCTCTGATTATAGCGGCTTATTCAGTAGGGGTGCAGACTGGAGTTCTCATTCTGCATTCATGCTGTAGGCTCTGTCTCCAAACTGTCATTTAATAAAAGGATTCCTCCCTGACAAAAATCTTGGGATAATCAGGATCATTCTTCTTATTCATGCAAGTATTTGTGATGCCTTCTTTCTGCAAACATTCTTAGGGAAACGAGAAAGCTGCTCCTACGTGTAAGAAAGTGAAGTTAGAATTACCTTGGAAACAACTGTGTTGAGTTATATTATTGAATAATTTATGCACAGTTGTTCAGCAGTAACTGGAACAAAGCTTTCTAAAAGATACACCTTCCTTCAAACACATCAATTATTTTTACCTGCAAAACAACTTTTCCCTTAATTCTCCTCAGCAGCTGCTCTTGGTCTGCTACTCCAGAGGTGTGTTCGAAATCTTTACGTGGAGCAAAAAAAGAAGAAATAAGGGGAAATGGATTGCTCCACAATGCCGAGGTTTCGTTCCTGTGAAGACTCTTATTAACACCTCTCTGAAGTTTCCGCTTTCTTGAAGCAGAGGAGATGGCCTTGTCTTACAGCTGATGAAACAGACTTCGAGTGAGGAAACTCACTACCAATGGGCTAAGGTTCCACCAATCTATATGACTGGGCTCGTTCTTTGTGCTGAAGGTTGTGTAGAGTTTGTGAAAGATTTTGGACATGAAAAACAGTAATGATTGTTCCTCTTCCAGTGGAGATATGGGGGCACCCTTTGAATTGGAGTTTTCCATAAGACTTGACAAAAATGCTACAGAACAGCCCTTTGATTTTCAGTCTCTATCTTATATGTTAAGACAAGGTACCACAACAGCTCACTCCTGGGGGCTAAGGCTTACTCTCAAGGTTCTCCAAAGCATCCTTCCTTAGGCTTCTGCCAAGTGAGAATCTTCTCCAGCCATTATCTGAGTTTGCAGGAGTCCGAGAAACCAGACATGCCATGCAACATAACCAGGGGGAACAAAATGGGACAGAAAAGCACAGCTTTTTTGTCATTACTGCTTTATATGTTTAATCTCCAGCAAAAAAAAAGATGCTCATAAAGCTTAACCCAAATCATACCACATTAATCCTAGCAATCTATTTTAACAACAGATTTAGGCAAATAAATTCCAGGTTTGGAAATGATGGCCCTTACAGTATAGCTAATGTATGTAACAATCATCAACTTAACTTTATACATCTTGCTTAAGTTGGGATAAAGATTCAGCTTGTAAAATTTGAGACAAATTATCTGGCACTGATGTTTTAAATGTT
Organism: Fulmarus glacialis; assembly: GCF_000690835.1. Taxonomy (NCBI): domain Eukaryota; kingdom Metazoa; phylum Chordata; class Aves; order Procellariiformes; family Procellariidae; genus Fulmarus; species Fulmarus glacialis. The sequence goes on from NW_009235871.1 coordinate 8,806, forward strand.
GTATAATTCATTACTTTAACATAGCAAGTATCTCATATCTTTTGTTAGATGATTCTTTGCTGCTAAAGAAAAAGCTTTGCTTTTGTTATTTCACAATAACATTTACCACATTTTTGGTTAACTGAGAATAGGAAACACTGTTTCCCATGAAGAAAACTTGAATCCATGGCTTTCAATCTCCAAGTTTATTTTCATCATGCTAGCACAGAAAATACTGTTGTAATACTCAGGAACAGGTGATCGGAGCATATTCTCTAGATACAGAAAAGAATTGAGTATTGCACGGCATTTTATTAGACTTTTTCTTTTCCTCCAATCTGGAGTAGGGAATCTGAGAGCTGTGAATTGCAATTGAAAATCTTACATTGGATTCAAATATTCTGCAATAAGTCAATCTAATAACATTATTTTTTAGCAGGATGCATCTTCATGGATGATAGACTCCCCACAAATATAATGTGTCCTTCTAAACAAGCCTGGAGGGAATGGAAAAGAACACCAGTATATGGTATACCTACACAGCAAGCAGGGACCCTCATCATCAATCTGTTTCAAGTCTAACAATATATGAAATAATATTTTCAACCAGCTTGTTTGGCTCTCAACACACAGAGTTGTCCCAATAAACATATATGTTGCCTGGTGCCTAAGAACTAATTAGGTACCAGTATCATACCGTGGGTTACTGGTAATGTGTGAATGCACATTACATGCACGTGAATAATGTCCATGTTATCCTTTGCAACTGGAATGTCTGTTCTATAGATTTTTGGGATGAAGTACACAGATAAAATATTGGTGTTAGTCAGGAGGGAAAGGAGTGGCCCTAAAATTGGGAAGTTGGGGAAAACATGACCAATAAAATTACAAATAAGTTCCTTGGTGTATCTTAGGTATATCACCACAGTTCAGGGTATTTGCAAGTAGAATCAAGAAACCACAGGCTCTTTGCTCTCTCTAAACCTCGCTTAGGAATGGTGTTCAGAGAAACCTGTCTTATGCCAGAAGCTAGGTTCATTTCCCCTTGCTGTGGCCCCTTTTCTCAGCCTCTTCTTCCTCAAATTCTGAAAGCAAAACAAAGAAGAAAGCCTGCAATTAATAGTGCAGTAGAGGGAGTTCTCAGGTCCTGCTTGATTTCTTAAGTGTCTGTATATACCCAAAGGTACTCTCACATGCATATGCATGCAGCTGTTTTGAAGAAACATCCATTTAGCCAGTTTTTTTGAGGCTAAGCTATCTTGCTGACATACCACAGAATAAGGCACTTTATTTCTGCCCAAAATTACAGAAGAAAAAATTCCCTTTAAAGTTAACGGTAGTGCCACAGAATGATAGGGTGTCATTTGCAAATAACCTATATGCCAGAAAAAAAATCATTTTTGTCTCTCAACAGATATTGGCCAAGCGCATCACTGCAACTTCACTGCCAGCTACCGGACAGCTTGGAGGGACCAAACAGGGAAGCTATGGAAGGGACCACGAGTTTAGTTCCAGTGACTTGAAAACAAGCACTAGGCACATGATGCAAGGGTGAGCAACCCTGACGCTGATCCTGCCTCTCTGTGGCTTTCGGAGCTAAATATCCCTATTGTGCAGACTTGCCCTCGGTGCGTTTCTCCAGGCCACCCAAAAAATCAGCAGCAGGTTCTTAACTCTGAGGAGCCCTTCTTGCCTAAGCTCACTCAGGATGGATACCAGATGTTGCCCTCGCTCTAAGTAAACTGTTTCTTTTCATTAACTTTAGCCCTTGTTTCATAAAATAGAGTAGAATAGAGTATTTCAGTTGGAAGGGCCGTACAATGATCTTCTAGTCCAACTGCCTGACCAATTCGGGGCTGACCAAAAGTTGAAGCATGTTGTTAAGGGCATTCTCCAAATGCCTCTTAAACACTGACAGGCCTTGGGGCATCGGCTGCCTCTCTAGAAACCTGTTCCAGGGTTTGACCACCCTCTCGGTAAAGAAATGCCGCCTAATGTCCAGCCCGAACCTCCCCTGGCGCAGCTTTGAACCATGGGTCATTGCACAAAGGCAGAACACTCCAATGCAAATACCTTGAGCTTGAACAAGAACCCTTCTTCTTCACTACCACAGGTACTAGCTATTTTTATCTTTGAAATATTTGGGTCATTCTGCACTAGCGAATACACACTTTTTCAATTAGAAAAGACAGATTCTTCACCAAGCTTTCAACTCGGGCATACTGAGCAAGTAATCCACGTTCTGAGGGCCACTTTTCCAGGCCCTCTTTCAAGTACCCTGCAGAAAGAAAGAAAATTCATTTTGGATACTATCATAAACTCATTTTAAAATACGGAGTTTTGGGGCCTCCTCTAGCGACCGTTGTTCCCCACCACCTTATGTAAAATGAGATTTAACCTGGAGCCTGCCGCTGCTCCGCTCGCCG
>NW_009235872.1:0-24805 GCF_000690835.1 Fulmarus glacialis
CCGGCCGCGGCCGGCAGCGCCCGGTGCCGCGCACACGCGATGCGGGAGCCGTGCTCACGGCAAATAACTGTGTTTGCGAGGAAGCTTCGGGTTAGGGCGAACAAGGGCTAAGCAGAGAGCGGGAGAAAAGAGACCGGGAACAAAAGAGTGATAAAACCCACAAAGGTAAAGGGTGCAAAAGTGCTTCATCGGATGAGCGGTGCCAGGTTGTGCCCAAGGCGGGCTGTGGGAGCGGCCTGCTGTTTTTCATTCACGTGAGACAAGCAGATCGGGGTTTTTTTTCCACAGAAATTAACATCTTCCTGGAAAATTTGGTAAGGGACTTGAATTTTAAAAAGGTGAGGGGAAATTTCAAAAGTATAAAGGCAAATGTACGTCTGATGGGAAGACGAAGGACTTTCTTGCTCTCTGTTGGTTTCGTAACAGCCAGATGCATTCTGGTTTTATTTCAGACCTTGCAGATGTCAGGGTGTAGAAAGAGGGCTGCTCCACCCCATTTCCATGCCAAACTTCATTTCTTTGAAATTTCTCATACCGCTTGCCTGCCTCAGGCTGAATTTCAGCTTGAAATTTTCCTAAAAATAGTGCAGCCAGGACCAGAACCGGTTAGTGGTGAAACACTTGTTCTTGCCCATGTTAAAATCGCATACAGTCATTTTGTACCATCAAAACACACAAATTTGTGCAAACTAGAGTGCCTCCATGCATTGAGGAATGAATTTGGCAAGGAGCCAGGGATGTAACTTTAGCCCAAACTATTAAAACGTTAAAAGCTGTAGAAAATACTTTTCTCAGTCGGGAGTTCTTAGAATTTGACAGCTAAAATCCTTGAAAATGCATTAAATTCCAGCATAGGACCACCATGGATAAAGGAGACTTTCCCTGCCAGTGCTGCTTGTGGCTGCTGCAGGCTGCTGCTGTATTGTCGGGTGCCTCAAATCACTCCATGTGGTTTGTGTGTTTAACTGCCTTCAGTGAGGGTTCACGGAGAGAGCGGCAGCTCCATGCCATCAGCTCAGGGCCCGTTACTCAAGCAGGGGTGGGTATCGTACAGTAGATGTTTCAGTCCCGCTCGTGACCCATACAGGTGTAGATATGAAGCCATGTGGTGGATTTGTTTTCCATTTCTTCTCTAAAAACCCGGGCAGTTAAACATTCACAGAAGTTAACGTTAAGGTCACAAAGCCACATAAACCACTCCAGAACACAGAGGCTGTGCAACCATCGTTCCACCCCTTGTGCGTGTGCATCAAAGTGCGTCTGTACCACAGGCTGCTTGCTTCAGTTGGATGGGGTTCGTGTCTCTGTGGTACCCTCTGTACCGTGATGACAGAAGCCCTGGGCCTGTAAAGATCAGTGCCATAGCACTCCAAATGAAGCTGAAGTGACAGCCAGGGAGCCATACAGCTTAGTATTGTTCAGTGACTGAGCATCAGGGGCTCAGTGTGCAGCCAGATCGCAGCCCTGCCTTTCGACAGCTGAGCATGCCACCTTTTCTCAATGGCTTGGGAGGCTGATATTCTTCGTGTGCATGAGTAGGACAGGTAATTTTGCAGTCTGTGAGATGTCAGATATTTGCAAACCTACGGTGGGCATTAAGAACCCAGCATTTTCTGCTGTTAAAAAAAAAAAAAAAGTGCATCTCCAACATAAGAGAGGTCACTGTAATTCATACAAAATTGCCCTTTATTTTCAGTTTGCAATGAGCTCTGCTACTGAGACCTCTGTGACTTGTCCCCCAGGACATTTGACTTCTATCAGGGAAGCCAGCTTTCACCTACTGCAAGTGCACAGAGTACAGCCTTAGCAATGTGGGCCAATCCATCCCGCTTCTTTTCCACCGAGGAATAAATCAGACATCAGCAGGGATTTCCCTTTCTCGGTGGGAGAGCCCGCTTCTGCCGGCGCCGCAGCAGCTGACGAGCTCCTTCCCCTGCGCTGTCGGAGACCACCACCTGCTGGGGGGCTCGGCTCAGTTCTGCCTGCGCTGCCGCTGCCGCCACGTGCCCTCCCCTCCAGCCTCTCTCTTTTCAGGCTCGTGGCATTTGTATCCGCATCACACAATTTCCGCCTGTCTGCACAGGAAGCAATTCTCTGGAGCTAACAAATATCCAGTTTATAGTTGACAGCACACTGCCTTCCTACACCCAGTCATGCTCTGCTGTCTCCAGCACAAGCAAGAAGAGACTGTCGCTGTTACATCCCATTTTCCTTACTCCTCAAGTGATTAATTTTGAGGACTTTTGACTAAATTTATGTCAAAAGAATACTTCCCCTCCATTCTTTGTTATATGCGTTTAGTTGTGGTTTTGGTTTGTTGGGGTTTTTTTAATATTTCTGCTGCAGTTTTGGAGTTCATTTGAGAAGTATGGGTATTAGACAGCATTGCTATAGCTCCAGCAGGGAAGCAGCTTATCTGGATGGTCAGGAAAATCACAACTTCTGATTGCCCTGGTTTCTTTCAGTGAGGAGGCAATGCCAAGGCAATGAAAATGAGCTGCTTTTTGTCACTGGGAATCTTACAGGTTTGGGAATTGACTATGCTGTGGTTTTTGGGAGACTGCCTTGTATAGATGGATAAGAAAAGAATTTTCAGTTTGTCTGAAGTTAGAGATGGACAAACTGAAAATGATAGCAGAGCTCTGGAAAACTTATGGAGTGGGTTTTCTATCAGGCCCAGCAGGGTGGAGAGGAGACACAGCAGATGGTGGAAACATTTGCTTGTATAGGTTTGGCTTCTGGTATTGATTTTTCCCATGAGCACAGCAACAATTTCAAGGCCTGAAACCCAAGTTTTTAGTGAGATGCAGGCTTTCCTTTATGTACAGTTGTGACGCACATGAAAACACTGCTTGGGTTTCAAGAAGAGATTAAGTTGGCTATGGGAAGGTAGTCCAAATATGCTTCATGGGGCATGGAATGAAGATCTTAATAATCCTATATCTAGAACAAACTAACAACCAGAAAATGCTGTCAATTGACCAGTTTCCTTTCAGACAAATTCATATAATCATGTTACCATGCAGTTCCCATGACAAATCAGTAACACGCTGTGGAGAGAGCTCCTGAGAGTTCCCTCTTGCCTGTTTCAACAGCACAAGAAATTTCTCTAGGAGTGTCTGGTGGGGAGACCATTTCCACCGTAGCCTGAGATTGGCTATCACACAAGGCTTCCAGAAGAAACTGCTGCTGCAGGAGGTCCCACAGATCAGCTGTCTGAGCAGAGTGATTTTTTCTGCTTTACTTCTGTTTGCAGTGAGATTCAGCAACGCTTATGTTTCTGCCAAGGCTCACTGAAAGGAAGGCTTGCAAGGATTTAACTGTCAGTTTGAACTGATTTTGTGCTGACGCTTTCTTGGACCCACAGGATATAATCTCTGGTCAGCTGTAGCCTTTCCTGTATGCTAACAAAATTAGTGGTGGCTTTCTGTGTCTCAGAGACCCATAGGTTATAATTTCTAGTAAAATAAACAATTTCTTATTCTTCTTTTTTACAGCATAATCAATAAATGACTGGAGCTCCAATGTCAGGCATTGCTGTACAGTGCCTAGAAGCCTGAACTGGCAGCAGTGAGGACCTTCCACCTGCAGGACTCATCTCACCTTCTGGTCTTACCTTTGGCTCGACCAAATAGTACCTCTGGGACAGGAGCTGACTTTTGCCTTGTGTTCATCCCACGCCCATGGCAAAGTTATCCCGCTCCCCAGGCTCCCCAGCCCCAAAAGGGCTTCTGATTCATTAACATGTTCGAATAAGCCCATGGGAACCTTCAAGCCTAACTGGGGTGAGAGATGCCACATTACCAAACAGCCTGCAGGCTATGCGATGGCTAGTTTATTGGCACAAAATTAAGGGTGAGCCGGGCTGATCTGAGCCATAGCCTGCTACTGCATATCCAGCCAGGTCTGTGGTGTTCTTTCCAAATTTTCTAATTTGTTGGTTTGGCAGGGTTCAGCTTTCTTGATAAAGCTACAACCTCAGCTGACAGACTAAACCAAAATAAGGTCAAAGCAGACCAGAAATTATAACTGGAAGTAAATGTTGGCAACTCTGAAATAAATACCAATTTTGTCCTCTGATTTTTTAATAAAAGCAAGAATTGAATTCTACCTCACTTTCCAACAGGGCAGCTAGCAAGAATCAAAACAGTACATAACTTGGACTAGAGATGCATGCACATAGGTAGGAGCCAGATACTGTGCAATGATGTTCAGCGTATATCCCAGTGGGATGGAAGCAAGCCTTCAGCTGGGGCTTCAGGGTACTGCTATCATGTAAATTAGAAGTAGTTACATTCCATCCCCACCATAAGTGATAAACAAGCCATGGAAGCCCTAAGGTTGTCATTCTTGAGCACTGTATGCCCCTTTTAGTGCTTTGAAATCTGTACTACTAGCTTTGGAAGTTAGCATGCAGGTATTTCACGCTCTCAGCTAACTATGCGTTTGTTAACTTCTCGGATGTCATGTGAATGGCCTGCTCTCTATCTCCTCTTCTCTGTCTTTGATGGCCGTATAGGCTGTGCCAAAAATACAGCCAAGACACTTTGCTCCGGATGTAAGCTGCCCTGATTATAAGTCCTGCACACTAACAGGCTTCAGTAAGTTTGAAAACCAGCATAAAACACAGATTTCTCTGAACTTCCAAACTTTGCAGTTTTTACAGTGTGTTATGTTTCTGGCAGGAAATCTGGACGAGATGCCAAGTTGGTAGAAAATTCAATATCCCACTATAAAATGTTTATTGTTTGGCGTGTATATCTAAGTGCACCTTCTGGTTGCTAAGTTAACATGATTAAAAAAATCCCCCATCTGAGAATCAATCATCCAGCTGCAAAGTTCAGTGAAATGACTTTCAATAAATAGTGCAAGCGTGAGGGAGCCATTCCTGTAAGGGCCTTAGATCCAGAGTACCTCCCAGTATCTTCTGCAGGACCTCAGCATCTCCTGATGGCTAGACCTGAACTTTTATTTAGTTCATCCTTTTAAACAGTCACAGGACTGTTATTAAAACTATGATAGGACACATCATTTGCTTTCACAGAATAAACCAGGAAGATACAAGCTTGATCCTACCCTAACAAAGCCAGATCCTTAGTAGTCCTTATATCACAACCATAGCAATAACTAAAGGACAGACATCAGATTTCTTTTTTCTCTCCCCAAATATGTGCTTTAATAATTTTGAAAAAGTATAAAATTTGCGTATGCATTTGTAAACCATATATGTGGCTTAGTTTCACAAAACAATGCATCTTCTCATACTAGGTAATATATTTACGTTACAGTATTACTAAAACTATAGGGTTGTAAAAGATTAGCTTTACAAATATGCTGTCCTCACTCATATCCTGTAAGAACATGCTAAAACATCTCCATTATGTAGTTTACAAACATGCCAAACTAGTGTATATACTACTCCATGGTTAAATGATCTTATTATTCCATAAGCAGGAACTGTGTGATCTTCCTTACATTAAAATAAACCATTTTATACCTATTTCACTCTGACATCCCAAAATATTTGCTCATGTGTAGAAACCAAAATAAGTTTTAGTGAGCCTTTTCAAAAGTATCCTTGATTTATATTTGTTACCATTACTGCAGAAAGCCTTTATATAAACAGTAAGTATCTTAATAAGGAGACTTGACACTGCAAGCTCCAGAAGGCTCACCCACAGATGTGTGAAGTGAGCTCTTCTACAAAGGGGAGATGTCTTGCTGGACAGGCTAAATGTCCACCAGCCATTGCGACTGCCCCAGCTCCAGGTGTTTTTTGGTCTGGGTGCCTTTAGGAGCTCCCACCTGCTGTTGTGTCTCGGGCCTTGCTGAAGCGTGTTTGATTGAGGAGCAGATCCATGACAGCTGTAACCCGTGGCTGTGCAGTGGTTGTGTCACTGCCATCCTGTAGCCTCCATGCTGCTTACAGGAGGTCACCGATGACAGTGCATTTGGTCCTGTCACAGTCCCTTTTTATGTGTCTCAAACCCCCCACAGAGCACGGCACATTAAGCAATCAACTGAGCAAATTAGGCCCAGGAGTGCAATAGAGCATACTGCAGATAAAGACAGCAAGCTGCTGGGAAAGCTGCGTGTGTGACCTTACACAGCGCTTGTCCTTTTATGGCTGGCTGAGGCCAGCGATACTCTCACGAGGACAGCTGCACACTCACTTCTGGGGGGTTGGTGCCAAGCCGCTGGAATTCTGCCACTGTAACTAATGAACTCACTTAGGAACCTCCGAGTTAACATTTTGCAAAATGCATTTATTCCCAAATGCACTGGTAAGGACGTCCAGCTGGTCTGGATACACAAGACTTCACAGTACACAGACTACACAGCCAAAGGTTAATAAAGCTAAGGTGCAAACTTAGAATCACATTAATTCTTAGAACAGTTCACCAGATGATGTAATTTTCCACCGAATTAGCAGCAGATGAATTATCAAGGTTCTGCTGTCTTGTCTGACATAAAACCTGTGCTTGAGGAAAGGAAGAACCTTTACACGTTGTAAGGATGCTAGAGAACATGCAATTGGGGAGCACTGCTACCTCGTGGTTAATCAGCCGAGACAACAGAAGTGAAGCGAAGAATGCCCCTCTTGAGCACAAACTCAGATTCAGCTAAAACACTCGCCCTACCAGTCTTTGCCAAGTTCCCTAAATAATGGCTGTAAGAATGATCAGTAAGTACAGAATGTGGAAATCGACTGTGTGCGTTTAGTCTACTGTATGCTTTTAGAAATCTCTTACCATGCAATTAGTACCTGGATAAGGTTCTTTGTGACAAACCAGTCCATTTCCTTGGCACCAAACAGGCACTAATGCCTGTGCAAAAGAGCATGTAGGTAGTTCTGTTCAGCTCCAAGCAAGCAAAAAGCACTCTGCAAACACAGGATGCTGTTAAAACCAAAGGGAGTTTTGATGTTGACTTTGACGAAAGCAGACGCTTTACATGAAAGACTCACTCCATGGCAAAAAGAAGGAGGCCTGGCCCTCCTGCTGCCCCCTGTGGGTAAATTCACGTGTGTTTTAGCCTCTGCCTAAGCCAAAGGCTTTAACTAAAGAGTTTTACCTTTATTCCCTGATATAATTGCTTCCTTAGGTACTTTGCCAGTAGGTTACTTGGAGTTTAATGTACCATCTTCAGCCTCACGTTGGCAGGACTTCTCAGTTCTCTCTCAAAGTTCATCAATAGAGAGGTCTATATATTTGTAAAATGTTACGGTGCTTTGGGTAGGTGAAAAAGAGAATAGCAGAAGGTGGTCTTGTATGTAATGCTATCTCTACATGATCATGTTTATCTTTTCAGAGGGAACCTTCAGTAGCTGTTGTAAATTCACACAACAAAGGAGTACTTCCTTTCCTGCTCTGGCTACACCAGAAAAAAAAGCTCGGGTGGCTGGCTGGAAAAAAGGTGGAGATACAGGAGTGACCAGTGGAGTGAAGTGGGAGAGAAGCTCACAGCATTTAGTGTGCTTAAACTGAGAGAAGAAATAAAACTATCTCCATCTAGAGTTTTGAAGAATTGGTGTATAAAACTGCTGTTCCAGGAACAGAGATTTTAAAATTTAAGAGTGCTCCAATCTGACAGCAGAACAGTAAGCACCGTTCCCATGCTTATTAAAAAGACAAAGATTATCTTGGCAGTCGGAGACATCAGTCTTTCTACAATCATGGGCAATCTGTTTTGAAGAAAAGAATAATTAAGACCTGAAGGTAAGTAGAAAATTATGTAGATAAAATGATGAGGGCAAACTCAGCTGGTATGTCTTGTTGATTTTGCAGGCATAACTCATTTACCTGGATGTTAAACTGACAAGCTAACTTGCTAAGCCAGGTTGATTTGATCATTTGTGATAATACTTGTCTTGGACTGGACAAGATACCCTTAGAACTGGGTATCAAAGTGAATAAGGAGCCAGCACAAGTGAACTTGGGCAAAGAATTACTGAATGGGAAGGAAATCAATATTGGAATTCGTCAAGGTGTTGGGCCTGATCCTCTTAAAGATTTTCATTTATTACCATGGCACATGCTAAGGAAATTTTGAAGTATTGTCAGCATGGAAGAGGGATGGAATATTAAAAGCACTGCATGGCACTTGTGACTAAAGCAGTGGAAATAAGGTGGCGTTTGCTAGGGCAGAATACAAGCCATGTATGAGGGTAGGAGCTATTTTGATGTTAGATGTCAAAACCAAACAGTTATTAAGGCTTCTTTATCAGTAATGATACAGAAAGAAAAGCACTTCTGGAAGTTCAGTCTTACTACTTGAGACAATGATCTGGAGTGAATCACCTGTGGGAGGTGTCTCTCTTGTGCACTCAAGAGGTAGCTGTGAAACCTACTCTTCAGTCAGCTAAAGCTATGTCAGATCAGACAGACCTTAAGAAAAGTGTCTGCTCCAAAAAGGCTACCCATAGCTCTGAGAGGGCTGCAGCGAGGAAGGAATGAGGGTAAAAGTTGATCATATCATGACTATGATGGGATGGTCATGAAAAAGGCAAACAGATACTTTATGTATCTGAAGAGGTCTTTCTAAAGCAGAGTATTGACATATTCCCAGGCGTGTATACCCAGAACTTATCTGTGTGCAGTTCAGGCAACCTGTGCTCAAGGAAGAGGAACTCAAGACTGCACCATGTGCAGAGAAAGCTGCAAATGTCAATGTGAGAATGGAAAATATATTTTATTAACAATGCCTAAACGAACTGGGCTTGCTTAGCCTCACAACGTGAAGGTTGAGGGGGACTCTGTTGCCTTTTTAAACGTATCAGAGCAAAGGAAGAGCTTTTAAAATTCTTAACATGATGCTGGTAGAGGATCATAGTGTGGTTAAGAATAAATTTGAACTCCAAATGTAAAGTTCTGTAACTGTCAGAGCAGTTGGTATTGCCCAACAACCATTTTCAAAATGTTGCTTGATATGTTTGTAATCCAGGGTTTTTCTGGTTTGGGTTTTTCTCTGAGTTAAATACCATAGTGAAAAGTCTTACAGAAACAAGAATTTTTCACTATTAATAAGATCCTTATAATGAGATCCTACTATCTCCTCTGTATTTCTGGTTCAAGCTTCAATGTTGTACATTCTCCAGCATGTTCTCAATATCAGCCTATTAAAGAAGTTTTAATTGTAAAGGTTGTTTTCTGATAATGGGTGAGTCTTGCTGAGCTGCCAGTCTTGCCTGAGAAATACTTGCCAGTGGCTTACTCCCAGGAACTCCTGTGCACAAGAGGCAGGATGTCGGAGTTCTGGTGGTTGGGCTACATAAATAGCAAGGTGACAGACATTAGAAATCCTTGGTAGGCAGTAAACTGGTATTTTCCTGTGACAACATAAATGTAAGGGTAAACTTGCAGTCCGTTTAGATTCTCCTTTACCCTAACAGCCAGGAGATGCTTTACAAATAAGCCTGTGTTGGAAGCTGAATGAGTGAATGATGCTTCTTGACTGGTTGCAAACATGCTGACTTGTGGCTGCCATTAGGAATCAGCCCCACATCATTAGCCTGACTTCAGTGTGTAAGAGGTACTTCATATTGTGCTGGCATTTTTACAGCATCCTCGGATGGAAATTTGCAAGTGCAAATGAAGTGAACAGAAGTGTATTAAAAATTTGCTTTAAAGAATTGCAACTGAGTTCTTTTCAGGAGCTTTTAAAGATCTTAATTTCAGTGGTACAGGTGGTGCCTAATGTTTGATTAAAATCTAACATACAAACAGATTAGAGTTGTGAATTCAAAGTGGTTGCCACAGACTGGGAAGTGAGGACTGTGTTCTCCCAGCAATACAATCCAGTTGGTCCTCTCTACTGGTATGGGGAAAGTCAAGGATTTGCAAAGATAAAGAAGATGGAGCCAGACTCTTCTCAGTGGCACCCAGTGAAAGGACAAGAAGGAATCAGCATAGATTGAAATACAGGAGATTCCACTTGAAGGTAAGAAAAAAGCATTTTAATATAAGAATGGCTAAACACTGGCACAGATTGCCCAGGGAGGTTCTGGAGTCTCCATACTTGGAGATGCTCAAAACCCAATGGGACACAGTCCTGAGCAGCCTCCTCTAGCTGAACCTGCTCGAGCAGGGCATTGGAAACAGTCTCCAGAGGTGCCTGCCAGCCTGCATTGTTCTATGATTCTGTGAAAGGTAGTGAAATTCCTAAGTGAGCCAGGTTTTTCTGCAGAGACTGGTGAGGCCAGTGTACATTTAACATCAGTTCCTTACTGTTGGTTAAGGAGGGTATATTGCTACCCTCAGTCCTGTAGAATAGAAGCAAAACCCAAATGTCCAGGGGCAAGAGCAATGGAATTATGTGGCTTCCCTAAGCAGAAATTTACCTGCTGAGGGATTATCTGCTGTCAACTAGGGTGTTAGGTAGATACCCAAGGGTCATTGTACTCACCACCCCCCACATAGAGGCCAAATCACACTGTGTGTGATAGGGCTGTTCTGAACCAACTCTATGTCTCAAGGCTAGGAACAAGGTTTTAGGAAAAGCAACCAGGTTTCTCCATCTTCTCCATCATCTGCAGTGATTACCTCAGCATAAATCAGGTGGGTAGAAAATGTAGCAAGTCCAGTTTGGGGACTTTTCTTTCACTAAAGTTTATTCCGTTTCAGCCCCAAAACTACAGATTAACTTGGCTTCAAATGAGTGAGTCTACCTTCCAGGGTAGGAGTAGAGGCTTTTTCATCTTTCAGTTCCTGTCCCAGTGATCCCTCCCTGCCCAGTGAGCCTCTGACTGACTGGAGGAGCAGAAGAGTTGGGTCTTCAGGGAAAAACACAACGGATTTTCTTCTGAAATTCTGATACGGTATTGTTTTGCTGTAACTAAAAGTTCTTGTTTGAGGACCAGGTAGCTCTGAAAGGAAGGGTGAACTGGATGGGATGCAGCAGAACAAATCACTCTGTTCCCTGTTGTTTTCCCATCACCCTGTTCCCCAAGGACCGTGGAGACATAGGCAAGTGTGTCTTGCCACCTGTAGGATGAAAGTCTGCAGATTAGGTCATGTGAGAAGGACACGAAAATGCTATTTACATTACAATTATGGGTCTGACTATATGAAAAGGAGAGGATGTAACAGAGTTCTGGACCATGAGGCCATATAAAGGCTGGTCTCTCAAGTTTTCAAGTGTTGTTCTTGATGGGTCTGTTGTTGATGGCAACATCTCTGGGTAAGTACTGGTGGCACAGTGACAGACCTTGGCCTCTGAGCACTAATGGAGGCCCAAAGTGGAGTTTCCAGAATACTTCTTCATCTCTCTGCGCCATCGTTTTCTGCACAGAAATATAAAAGAACATTCTGCCTGTTGCACTCTTGTGCGATTCACAGAAACTCAGATACGCTCCTTCCCCACCTCACACAGCCCAGGCACAGCTCTTACTCATGCAAGGAGGAGTGCCAGTGAAAAGCATTGTCTGTCATCTTTAGATTTCTCTTTGTATAGCTGATGGCTTAATGAGTGCTGTGATAGTGCAGGTTGCTCAGAATTGCTGTTGGGGGCATTATGAGAATGCAGTGAAGTTCTGCAGCTTTCCTAGAAAGTAGGACAGGAGCAAAGAGGCAGCAACGAGCAGTTCTGCAAGGCAGTAAGAGGTGTGAGACTCCTCTGCGGGGGCTCTTCCTTACTGACTCATCTGAGAACTGTACTCCCACTTTTCATTTGAAAATGAATCTCTACCCCTCCCTTGACTGCAGTTGTCCCTAACAGTGTTGGCGTCACCTCTACACCTCTTTCTCTCACAAGCATGTGTGGGTGGTGCTAGCTTTGCACATGAAAACACTGGGGCATGCTCAGCCCTGCTCTTTTGTTCTGGTAGTGGTCACCCTTGAATGCACTTTCATTTATACTGTCAAAAATGTTTCCACCATAGCAAACATAAGGATCAAGACTGCTGCTAGGTGAGGTACTCCTCCTACCATACAGTAACTAAAAACAGCCAGCAGAGCCACTGGTTGAAGGTCTCTGCTCTGGAGTGCTAGCAACTGCCTTGCTATTGCTTTTTAAACACCCGTGAGACAGTCTTTCATTACGTGTGAAATGAATCCATCAAAAATGGTGACAGGGGAACATGGATCAAACTGCCAGATGGAGGAAAAAGAGATACTTACAAGACTCCTTGCTAATCGTACCGAGTGTTTCAGATGGGAGCATGCTGACTCACAGGAGGGAGCTGCTTTTCTGCTGTCCTCCACATAGGTGTACTGATAGTGACAACATATTGCCACCCTAGGTGGGTGGCAGCTCTTTGAAACACGAAAGGAAGGAGTAAAAAGACCTGGAAATTTGAATTCTGCAATTACTTACCCTTAGGTTAATTCAGTCCTTCATGCTTTCCATTGCCTTCCTCAGGAGTGGAACAAACAGTCTGGTTTTATAGATGAATGTGATGGTCAAGCCCCAACTTGACAAGTTTGGTGCCACCTAGAGTTAATGGTCTGGAGTCCTAAATCCTGACTGCAGGCACATCACACCAGGAGAGCCTTGGTGTAAAGCATCAACTCATGTAAATCTGTCATCTCTTGGAAAGTTTCTGTATGGTGCTTAGCCTTGATGGATCGAATCCTGTACGAAGATTAGAAGCAGGGATTCAAGACATCTCTGGAATCACAAATTCCTGTTTCTTATCCCAAGGCCATTTGCTGTTAGAATGGGCACACAGGGAGATGATAACAAAACTCAGCCCTTCACTCCTGCACAAACAGGATGCGGCAGCAACACACCCAGCAAGATTTAACAACAGCTCACCTGAAAAATGAGTGAACAGATCAGCATTTTGAGGAGTGAGTGGAAATTTTCTGTTCCCAGGACAACAGCACTAAGCAAGGCTGAAAAGTGGTGTTTTCTATTATTGTGGAAATGCAGTATAGTCTGCAGCAGCCAGGATGGAGTCAGGCTGATTTTAGCATTACAGTCAGAGCTGACTTCATCAATGGTAGTTTAATATCCTTCTCTATTGCTGTTGTCACTGCTGTTGCTTCACCTTGGCAGCAGCCAAGTCGCAGCCCAGTTCATTTCAGGCCAGTATGGTATCCTCAAGGATAAGTCCCTTTCAGACATATCTACTGCAGTAAGTGGTGTCACATGTAAAGAACAAGATCAGGGTTGCGATATCCAGCATGAAAAATACACAAGAACTCAATGGTAATTGGAGAGCTATTTCTGTCCACAAATGTTTCATGGGTGTTTACTTCTCTAAACTGTAAAAATAAAAGGCATGATGCTGAAGAAAGACCTGCTTCTTTTAGGCACTGGAGAAATTATGCAGCAACAATTAACCTTTATGCAAAGATTAATCCTTAAGTAGGGAGGTATGGGTCTCTTTTAACACTGCTTGACTTTTCCACAGGAGGTTTTATATTTATGACTGTTCCTGCTCACACAAAAAACTTCTGTCTCTTCATCTGCTTCCCTGGAGACTTCTGAACTTGTCATCAACCTGATCTCCCAGCCAGAGGAACACTTCCCCACTGTGCAATGAAAATTTATCAGCTTGTCCTTCAGCATGTCTCAACAACTCAGAGATTATTAACTCATCTTTCAAGTGACTAATACTCCTGGGTGTTTTGAGAGGCATAACTCTGGTACTTGTGAGGTGCTTGGAGGCCCTGGAAAAGAAGGCAGAAGGGGAATGCAAAGTGTGACAGTTTGGATTGAGAGGCAGACTAACCCTGCTCCTGCTTGAGTCCTGTACCCACTCCACTTGGGTCCCATTTTGGCCGGCCTCTGTAGGCCCCACAACACAAACAGTGAACAGCCCTTTTTAGTCTCCTTCCTTTGTATGACAATCCAGATCTGCAGATTCTCGAGGGAGTACATCTGAGAAGAAGTCATTTCACTTAGCACTGCCTAATTATAACCATGTTGACAGCCACAGTTGTAACTCCTCTGCTAAGAGATTTTTAGTATTCATCAGCAGGCTCCTCATTGGTCGCTGCAGAGTACCTGTCAGTCATGATAATTACTAATTTGTTTTAACTTGCCTCGGAAGCATTCCTAGAATTTATGGCTGTGCTGTGAATCAGCACAGGCCTCATTATTCTAGCTTTGCCTTCTGCTATGACAGAGGTATGGCAGAAATGCAACATATATAAAGTCATCATGGCCTGTCTCTAAGACAAGTGATGCACTGAGAAAATGCGTGACCATGATGCATACATGTTTGCACCACGTACAATGCCAGCAGCACCTTACTATAAAATCACTCCTGGGATTGCTCTTGGGGCTCTGCCTGCATTTTGAACATACACACTGATAGGCACATGTATATAATTTTCCAGGAAAGCTGGTCTGTCTGTCCTTGCACATATGGCTGAGGCAGCTAATAGGGTCAAGCCAAGCAAAAACGAGAAAGGCAGGACAAAGGATAAAGACCATATTTCATGGCCAGCCAGGCATGGGTCCAGTGCTTTTGTCCAAAAGCTCTCATATTGTGTCCCTAAACTGACCCTGACAGCCTTGCAGGAAGAAAAGTTGCTTCAGAAGATTGTCATGCTCCCCATTACAGAAGGGGATGTCCATAACACTGCTTTACTGGAATGCACTGGTGCCAGTAAAGAGCATCCAGATCATGTAAAACACAGCGCAAGAGTAGCATGAACACAATAGTCTGTGCTCTAATAAAGGGCTAATGTTCTAATCATAAAGTTGGAAATGAAGCAACACTCCCCCTTCCCCTCTACCCCATAATGCAAGGCAAGCATAGACCATGCTTCACCCCAGCCTTCACCCCAGGACTCCTCCACAGCACGTCCCTGCCGTGGAGCCCAACAAGCCACCCCAGCGACTCTGCTACTTGCGTGCTGCTCCCACAAGCCTCCCCCTCCACTCCCCACACAGTTTTCTGCCTTCCATGGATACCGGCTGGTTTTCTGAGTCATGCTGAACATGAATGAAGCTTCCCAGCTTGGCCCAGGAGAGCCCCTTCCACATTTTGTCTCTAATTTGTGCACCCCTGTAGCGCGGAGCCATGGCTGGCAGCTTGGAAAATGCAGCCTCTGTGAACTTTCCTGACTTCCCAAGCACGGCAGAAGAAGGGGATTCACATGCAGCACCTCAGTCTGCTGTGCTGCTGCTCTCAGGAGAGTTCCCAAAGCAGGTATCATAAATTGCTTTTTAGTGTGCAGCAGTTTCGACTGTCTCACAGCTCGGGAGCCTGTTACCCTTGTGTCCCTCCTGACCGGGGAAGGGGGTTTTCTTGCACACCCTGCTCTAGGTCCTGAGCTTTTGAAAGTGGCCTGGGCATCTCAGCAGCAACTCCAGCAAGTGGATCATGAGGTTGTTCCAGAGGCTCGGCAGAGAGGGGTCACTGGCAGGGAGAGCAGGGTGACTGTGAGCGTGTGAGCGGCCCCCGTGATTCTGCCCAGATCAAGATTTCCCTCTGCCAGCACCAGTCCTTTGCAGGACTACCTGGGCCATAGTGCCCATGGAGACCAGTCCCGAAGTCCAAAGCATTCTAGCCAGTAAGAATTTCTGAGTTTAGAAGAGGTTCAATAACTGTGCCATATTACAAATATGCTAATAATTATTTTGGGTAATTATCGAAGCAGTAAGATTCTGCGTGTTCCCTGCAGGAGGAGGCTGCTCCAGCAGCCCTGCTCTGGCTTCTGATGCTATTGTTTTAACTCAGAGACCCATCACACAATCAGTTCTGCTACTAGTCCTTGAATCCAAATAATCTCCCTTCCATCAAATAGAAACTTTAATTTGATGAATAGACGGATGTTTCAAAATGTGACCTTTCCCAAGGTGAAGCACTGAGGGGATGTATTATTTATTGGTTTTCAATTTTTCCACAGGCAGACACATGTCTATTCCATCAGGAAGGTTAAACAAGAAGATGTTTAAAAATTCATTTAAGTGCAAATGCAGTCCTTACTACCATAGTAATTCTTTCTCTTAACTACACATTAAAGAGTAAGATGTGGTTGTACTGGAGGATAAATGATAGCTTGTCTGAGGCAGGACCGACAGCTGGTAGCCATCCACTGCTGGCTGCAGGTGCAGCTTAAATGGTCTCCAGCCCTTTCTTCGGGCTTGCTTGCGATCCATCTGCTCTCTGAAATTGGACTGTACTTTCCTTTAAGTGTGGAGTACCTCTGTTTGTCTCACAGAGCAGCTAAGCTCACGTTCTTTGGAGGGGATGGCGTGAAGGCGCTCAGAGCGGCTCCAGCCGCCCCGGCTGACCTTGCAGGGGCCTCGTTGGACAGGGCAGGGCCTTGTACAGGGGTGCAGGCGGAAGAAAGGCTCTTCATTTTGGAAGCATCGCTCTTCTCTCCCTCCAGGGGAGGAGCGGAGGTGACTCTGGAGGTCGCATTCAGACTTGTGTCTTCTGGCTCCTAAGGATCTTGATAACTGTGTGTGGCTAATTCACATGGTTCTCTTCTCTTCTTCCAGACCAAGGTACCTTACATTTTTGCAGATTGGTTAAATAATAATTCCAACAGATGCAAGGAAAAAACCCACTAGTGGATTATGGCAAAGCAGAACAATTTGCTGAGAAATTAGCTCATTTGATTGGAAATAGTACATTATATGCTCTAGTGAATCCTTTAGAATTAGAAAAATGTGCATGAATAATGTAAGTAAGAACAACGTTTTGTACTCATCTTTCCGGGAAAATCAGTCCTGACAGCTTGTTGTATTTGCCTCTTTTGGCTATTTGTGATGGTGACTTAGAAACTCTTCCTGATTGACTGTTCAGCCAAGTAAAAAGGAAGAATAAAACCAGTGTAGGCTCTTAAATGTTCTGTTATAAAAACTGACAGTGCCTGGTCTTAACACAATGCATTATTCTCCTGTGCCAAACCGAGGCCAGGCCCCTACGCAGACTTTGTTCCTGAGCTTTGGCTGCCAACGCCATTCTCTGATTTATGCTGTGCGACACAGAATCATTAACATGTGTTGAGCAAGTTTAAATTCCTTCATAATCAGGAGTAATCAGTAACACAGGATAAGAATAGTAAGTAAAAACTGCAGCTCAAGTGATAAAAATAGCCTGGCTGAAGCACTGGAGCTGGAAGACAGCAGAGCTCGGGGCTGCAAGACCAGGACCTCAGAGTCCTCCTCCTATACCTCCTACATACGCATTTTTAGTTTCTGCACAAGGTGCCATTTAACATCCCATGCCACATGAAACGGAGGTTTCTGCACCAGTAGAAGGATTTTTCTGTAAGCTTTCTAGGCCCTGGAGGAAAGGGCAGATTTGATAATGTTTGCATAGCAGGCATCACAGCCCAGATCCACCACCTCGCTTTTGGCCACAGCAGAGCCCATGCATAGGCAGCCAGGCTGTGAGTCTGATCGGGTCCAGCACGGCTTTCTCGCATACACAACACCTGTATCACCTCCTTCTCCCTTGACAAGAGCCACCCTGGTGCCTGCTGGCAGGTGGGCGAGCCCAGGTCCTACACCAGGGAGCAGCGAGCCCCTCCAGGCGCCTGCAGCGCAGCACCCTGTGGGTCAGCGTTTGCGGTCCTGGGGCAGCGCTCCACTCCTCTCCCTCGAAGCGCTCTCAGATGCACCAGCAGCACTTTGAGCACGAAGCACTGTCCCCCTGCACTCCCAGAGCCCGCGGCACAGCCCTCGTCTTGCTGCTGGTGAAATCTCGTGGCACTGCCATCCTGCTCTTTGGGCACATCAGTCTATGGCCTCAAGTTGCGCCAAGGGAGGTTTAGACTGGACATTAGGAAAAACTTCTTTACTGAAAGAGTGGTCAGGCCTTGGAACAGGCTGCCCAGGGAAGTGGTAGAGTCACCATCCCTGGAAGTATTTAAAAGACGTGGAGATGAGGCACTTAGGAACATGGTTTAGTGGGCATGATAGTGTTGGGTTGATGGTTGGACTTGATGATCTTAGAGGTCTTTTCCAACCTTAATGATTCTATGATTCTATGAGTGGGCTGCACAGGGGACATTCCCAGGGCACGGGAAGGAGCGCCTGGCTCTGCGTCTGCCCTGCGAGTGAAACACGGTTAGTGGGGCATGGAAGATGTAGGGACTTCCAGTCCTTCCCAGTTCTTTCCCACGGTCTTAGCATGGGTGTGCAGGGAACTAAGAAGTTAAGCAGCTTGCTCTGCTATTTTTTCTCTCCTGTGACCCTGGCGACAGTAAATAAGTGTAGTGCCCATGATACACTCTTATTACCATAGTAACTCAGCCAGGAGCTGATGATTGCACAAGTAGATGCTGAAAGGGAAAGACTGCCTAAGGAACAAATCAGCTCTCTGTTACCTGGGTGCATCGTCCCTATCTGCACTGATACTCCTTTGAAGACAGTGGGATTCCTCTGGCACACAGTGAGAGCAGATTACAGCTTAGGTCTAAGTCTGTGCTTGCAAGGCAATTTTCCTGAAGGATCCAACCATTTTATGTCTAAACGAAAAATAACCCAGCCCTTATTAGAAAAGGCTGATTTTCAGCAAGGCTCTGAACTGCCCTCTGCATTTCTCCCATGTCCTTTGAAGCAAGGACATGGGGTGCAGCTTGAGCTGTGCCACCTGCAAGAATGCAGGCATGTCCGCAGCGCAGCGTAACGGCAGCTGCTCAGTGCAGAGGAGGCCAACGTTAATGTTTCAGCTGAGTGAGAGAGGCTGGAGCCTCCATGCACTGCGTGCCTTTGGCTGCACAGTGTCTAACCTCAGAAATCTCTGCTTTAGCTCCAGTGCTTTGAATGGAGTGTGGCAATGAGATAGCCCCTTGCCCCACGGTATACCATCTACCTGAAAACTTCACAACAGCAGCTAATATTTCATGTGTTTGCGTTCACAGTGCCCTTTGGGGTATGAAATCACTGTCACACTCTCAGGCGAGTAAAGACTGAAATACAAAGAAGCCAGCCAGGAACCAGAGCCATCAAGGGGACCTGTAGAAGGGCAAGGATTTGAAAGCTCATGTCTCAGGTGAATATAGTATGAGTTCCTAGGTGATCTCAGGGTCACCCTTCCTTTTCTAAAGCAGTAAGATCAAAGAGGACTACTCCAGGTACATGGAGTTTTGTTCATCTTTTCTTCTTAGTTTTGCCTGTTGGGTAGTAAGCCTTATAACAACATTAAAATTACTGTTCTTCTAACATTCACCACTCTTACTCAGGGGCATAAAATTTCTGCTCAGTATCCAAGGAGTGAGAGGGACGCAGAGGTGCAGGATGAGACTATTTTGGCAGTCATGGACACCAGAACTCTGTGAAGGCAACATTAGCTACCTTCGAACTCCATCCTTCCCAGCAGCCCAAACACCTCCCTTGATAACACAGGAAAAAACATGACCATTACTGACATTACGCCACGGTGGGAAGTAGCAAGGTCCTGCCACACAGTCCTGCCTAGTTGCATGAAAATGTTTCAGGAAGATTTTCATAACCTTTCCATGAAATGCTGTTAACAGCTACAAGGGCCAGGCTCAATTATACAAGGTTTCTTCTTAAAATTTCTGGTCAGCAATAGCTCAGCCCCATCTCTACCCCTATCTAGAAACCTGCAAAAGGGAAACTTTCTCTCTCCAACAAGCTTCTCTTGAGTCCTGAAGCTGCACAGAAAACAAAAATGTATATATTGTGGAGGGGAGGGGAACCGGAGCATTCATCTGGGAACACACAAAACAACTCATGTAAATGAGGTAGAGATATATATTTATGTGTGTATATATATGTGTATATGTCTTCTTATATGTGTATATATGTGCTTATGTGCATATAAATCCTGAGAGATCTCTCCCCTCCCCTGCTGCTATGGATAGCAAACCTCTGTCCTCCCGGGGCATGAGGTGGCAAGGCTGCCTGTCCTTCTGTACCCATCTCACACTTCTCGCTGTCTTTGGCTGACTAAGTCCCAGTGCCCAGAAAGGCACCTGCCGATATTAACAACCCATTTGAGCAGAACAATCAAAATGCTGCACTGGGACATCAGAAGCAAGTATAACAGAATCCTGCTGCCCTGTCGCTGGGTCTTCCCAAGCTTTACCAGCAGAGAGCAACAGCTAACCCCGCTCCTTGCCCACTCGCGTTTCAGGGCTGATGCTGGAGCTGGGGCCATGCTGCAGGGCTGGGCTGAGTCTCACCACACGCAGGACAGGTACAGGCTACATGGATGGTCAAGAGAGAACTTTCCTGCTTCCAATGCTGGCTACTCTCCAAAACCAGAGCTCAAAAGCATTGCCATCGTCGGGACCCTGGAGAGCTGTGCTGGCGAAGAGGCCTGTTTTAGCAGGGATGCTTGGGGGAACCCACAAATCTTTTCCCAAAGCACCAGGCACGGTGATAGTCACACCAAGAAGGAAGATCTGCTTGGCCAGGGTCAAGACTGCCATCACGGTGCTGCCATTGCAATCAGATACTGCAGTGCATATGGTGAAAAATAAGAGAGTAAAACAAAAGAAAGATGGGCTTTTCATTTCCCTTGTACCTGAGCTGCAAGGAGGGTATTTCTAATTGAAATGGAAGTGAATCAATTAACAAGCTGCTTCTGTTATAGGAAAAATTAAGTGTTATCGTAAATCTTTCCACATATCTCAGTGACAATTGTGGGGAACTATTAGCATTTGACCTTCCTTGTCTCACATCTCTGTTTCTGGGTAGCACACACACCACCTGTGTGCCAAAGCCTGACAGATCACCGACCACGAGGATGTGTACCAAGAGGAGTTTTTAAGTTCCAGGTTAACTGAACTCAGTCAGATGAAGAAAGACTTTTGACTGTGTGTACACCTTGCTGAAATAGAGAAGGAGTGTCAGTCTAATCCATGCGTAGATCAGGAACTCCTAACGAAGATCCCTGTTTCATTCACCTCCCTCTTTAACAGACACAAGCCTCTTGCCATTCTCCTGAACTCAACCTTTTTTTTTTCACATTCCCTGAATCTTGAAGGCCATCACCTCCACTACACTGCAAAGAGGACTTGTTTCATACAGATCACCAAGATGATCTGAGCCTGCACAGAGCTCAGCTTACACAATTCCTACTGGCTGTAAAACACCGTCTCTGCGTGCTTATTGCTCATGTGTGAAACTCAGTGGTGAGCCATTGACCTACAGCAGTCAGGAGGTGATAGCAGGGGAGAGTATGCACTCCTGATGGCCACTGCTGGCTTTCATCGCAAAATCTGAGGGGAAAACAGCCATCCACTAAGTAAATGTGGCAGTGAAGGGCACTCTTGCCCTCTGGCAATACAGCTCCCATGATGGGGGATCTGCCACCACTGCTAGGAAACCCAGCATTTGATCCCCAGACAAAACCAGACTTGGACAATTGACTTTGAAAGCTAATGCCATGTTTTACCTACTCGTCTCTTGAGAAGCTAATGGAAGAGTTCTTGGGGGAATGCCTTTATTTCTAATCTAAGGCTGATATATAAATCAGAAAAGTCTTGCTGCAAGCATTTGAGTTACCAGGAGAGATGGAGCCAGGCTGACCAGCTGGCTCATGCCTCCATTCCCACTGGGGTCAGAAACCAGCAGTTGTTGAGTGTGTCCAAACCCCCAGAGCACCTACACCCTTCTCTTTGCTGAAATCTCTTCACAACAGGAAAAACTGAAAGGTGATACATGCCAGTCCCTAGCTTGTTTCTAAAATACTAATGGAAATGGAAAACGAGGTCAGAGACAATGCTCCGGCTTTGTATGCGACAGCCTGCACTTAAGGAAACAGACTGGAAAGAGTCCAGGGCAGACGAAAGATGAAAAGGAGAAGAAAGTGGAGATAAAAGTCAGTGGAGCAGCTGGAGCATGTGCTAACGCTAGGGGAGATTCTGCAGCTAATGATGAGATGACAGTGTGCAAAGAGATTTGAAAGTGGAAAGCCAAACTGGGAAGCCAGATGAAAAGCTGGAAAAGGCAGGTACTGAAGTGCATGTGATCGCAGAAAAGAGGCTGGAGAGAGAAAGGAAGTGGGAACAGCAGAACAGAAAGGTTTTCTGAAAGGAGAAGAGACATCTGTCATCTACTTCGCCAGGCTCAAAGGAAAGCAAAAGAAGTCAGTGGCATTTCAGCCCTCTCTGCAGCAGGTGGCTTGCAGGCTCCATCCCTAGCCGGAGCTCTGGGGAGTCACAATTAAAT
This sequence comes from Fulmarus glacialis, assembly GCF_000690835.1. NCBI lineage: Eukaryota > Metazoa > Chordata > Aves > Procellariiformes > Procellariidae > Fulmarus > Fulmarus glacialis. The sequence goes on from NW_009235872.1 coordinate 22,054, forward strand.
GCAATGAAGTGGAATAAGATAGGCTGGAGCATTGCAGCATGGCAGTGCCTGAAGCCTGGAAGGTAGTACCTAAATCCGCCTGGGAGTCATTCCTCTGATTTGCAAGGAAAATTGTGCTCACAGTCCTGCTAAGAGCCAAAAAAAGAAAAAAGAAAGTGCAAGTTTACTATATGGTGGTAAATCATGGAATTCTGTAGTAGCAGGGGAAGGAGCCCTGAGACAGATCCAATGTGGGCTTCCAGCCCCAGACCTTGCACCCTCGCAGCTTGCTCTAGGGGTCCCGGGAGCATTGCTGTCAGGGTAGTCTTCGTAGGAGTTATCTTAACAAGTGTGAGGACTCTGCAATCTTGCACAGATGTTTACAGGCTGTTTTCTGAGGAGCAGAGGGCACTGAGGAGTTATGCATGCTTTGTCTTCAGCAAAGCAATCTTAGTCTCAGGTGTGTGGAACTGCATATTTAAGCACTCATACCCTCCCCTTGCACTGAGTGTCAGCTCAGTTGGTTATCCTCTGCTCTCTGCTCACATGAAAGGGAAACCCAACTCTTAAGATCTCTCCTGGCATGGAGGTACAAAAGGTACAAACATGGCTGCCTCGAGCCCATGCACAGGGATCCTCAACAGGCCTGTTTCCATTAAAGCCAACAGCAACCTGCCATCAGGCTGGACTCTAAGCTTCTTTATTCCCATCTCACGTGGTGATAAGAGCAGGAAAGGTGTCAACCAAGCACGCCCAGCACTGGGGAGCCAGGCACCTGCGTCCTCAGGTCCTCCTGCAGGCTCCGAAGCTCTGCAAGCCTGGGTCACCTCCTGGATCAGGAGTCCAGAACATCCAGCGGTGGATTCACTGCCATCAGGGAGAGTCAAGGAGAGTGAAGGGAAGTTTAGCCCTTAAGGCTGAATGTCTCATAGTGGCCAAACCCACACAGAGCCTGTACTGCAGCCTGCTGAAGTGAGCAACATGATCAGTCACAGTGCACGGGTTAGCAGCTAGCACAGCAGTGCGTGCTCATGGCCATGAGGAACCCCAGGCACACACCAGTTCAGGTCTTCCCATCTCAGCCCGGGATGCTGTTGCCAGCTCTCCATGAGGGATCAAGGATTCAAAGATGACTGCCTTATCCGTGTATTGGCATCATTCACTGATGACACTATATACATATAAAAGCAGCCCAAATCCAAGGCTTCAGCAGTATGAGTGATGGGAGCCTGACGGTATGTTTAAGCACCCTCCTGAGCTAATCTTACATGAGCAACTGCTCCCGAGGATCTAGTAGCCAAGTTCCCAACATGAATATGCTGCATTAGTTGCATTTGCTTTTGTTTCTATTAGACAAATGTTTCTATTTGTCTCATTACATGACAACACCCACAAAGCAGCCAAATAGCTTTTGCAAGCTATTTAGTTGCTTCACACCGGTAAAGACTAGTTATACTAGTCTTAGGAAGTCGACCTACATCCTTTCAGCTGTTCTTATCTTGTCAAACGGGCCAACCTCATGCTAGCTAGTTCTTGCCCTGTCTTGTTTCAGTCAGTTGGCACAGTGGCTCTTTTTTCAAGGATTCACATTTCATTTGCATAAGAACATTAATGGAGTAATTTCAGAAATAAACGCCCAGCTTAACCCTGCTGTACCCTTAAGAAAAGTCCTCTCCACTATGAAGGCTTTTGGTGTTTCCCTTCTCCTCCATTGGCTCACAAAGGCACACGTGAGAGAGGTCAAGCTCCTCTTTGTGCCACTTTCAGAAACAGTAGCTTTGACAATAAGAAAACACAGCCAATGTTTCCTGTCTGTCTTAGACTAAACTCATAAATCATCTATTCTAGAGGGATCAAAGAGTAAGACCAGAGCAGGCAGGCCAGAGAATCTTACTGCTGGCAAACATCTGGACTTTGCATTCAACTATGGTGCGGTTAGCACATGTGGCTGGGGGCAGTGCCACGTTCAGGGCCCTGTTTGCACATTTCACCTGAGGCAATGACAGGTATTTAGGGAAAAAAAAAATAATCCTAGAAGTGGAAAATCCCAAATCTCCCTGCACAGTTGGGCACAGAGCCCAACCGCTGGGGTGCAGAACCAAACTCCTGTTTTTCCTCTTTTCGTTCCCTGGGATTTTTGCATCCACGGCCATGCTGCAGTGTGTTCCCAGTTCCAGCGAGGAAAGAGTAGAAAACCTTTCTTTATCCTTGAAATAGCCTGCAACTTGCTGTTTCTGCAAGGAGGTGGTGGATGTGTGCTTGGGCCCCTCCAGCTGAGCAGATATTCCAAGTGCCAGACGCCACTCTCCAACACGCAGGGAAGCCGATGCCTGTTTATCCCATCCTTCACACTCACTTTCTCTTTTGCTATGAGCTGTGCAGAAGGATTGTGCTTTGTCAAGGTTAATGAGATATTTATTATATTCTACATTTGATCTCTCCATTTAAAGCTTAATTACTGCCCTAGAAAAGCTCCAGTCCTTGGAAATCAGCATCTTTGTGTAACAGAAAGATGGAGCCCTCAGCTATTTCACACTACATGAAAGGAGTGCCATGTCAGTTCATGTTCTGAGGTAGCTCTGTTTTCTGTGAGTTAGTCAATCATAGGTTTTCCTCAAGCACTCTCTACCCTCTGCTCTCATCCTCCTCTTTCCTTGCTGCTCCCTTTCAAGCCTCTCTCCTCCCTCACTCCTTGACACCCCTGTAAGGACACCCGGCTGAGGTGCATGGTCTCCGAGCCCTCGGAGATCATAGAATCATGGAATCATTAAGG
>NW_009235873.1:0-62001 GCF_000690835.1 Fulmarus glacialis
CCGGGGGCGCCCGGCCCACGCCCCTGTCCCTCGTCCCTGTCCCACCCCTGGCTGCGCTGCGGGCTGCCCTGCAAAGAAACGCGCGCGGAAAGTTCACAGCAGCCGTGGGGGCTGGAGAGTTGCTCTGCAGACTTCGGAGATATCTCTGGGTGTTGCCCCGTTGCTTCCGCAGCCGGGGGGGGGATTAACTTTTGCGATCCGGCGTCGCTTTCGTGTCTGTGGCATGTGCGGGGTGGTGAAGGGATGGAAAGGGGAATAAAATGTCTGAAGCTGCCGTAGCCTTTGTGGATGGCATCCGTGCAGTTGCAGGCTCTGAGGAAGGATTTCCAGGGCGTGGGGCTTGGCATGTGTAATTCAGCCAGCCGGAGTCTGTAGCAAGCAGCATCAAAGTCTAATCTGTCTGCTACTGCTATTAACCTGTGAGCACTTGGATGGGGCTCTCACTGCTGTTTATCCAGCTGCCAGGCAGCAGTGGAGAGGATTGTTGACACGTTTCTAACTCGGATTAATACTCAAAAGCAAATGCTGGGCCAAGATCCTCAACAGGTTCAAGTCAGGATTGTTCGATAGCCTGAGTCACCCAGTAGTGCTGATCCACAGCTGCTGGGTCCTGTTTATTTTCACTGTTTAATGAATTGTTCTCTCTCAAATACTAGCTGTCTGATCAATTCAGCCTCACCATCTCCAGTACCAATGGCTTCCTGTCAGCAGCACCTGGTAACAGTCTGTTCCTTCTTGTTTGCATCTCTTCAAATATTTCTTCCAAGTCTTTACATTCAGCATTAATGTAAATCTGCTGCTAGGCAGTGATGAAACCCCCAAAGTAAATTCTGAAACCAGAAGTGTGCTGAGGTAAGTAGGAATTGATCAGACCCCTGTTCATTCACAAAAGAATTCAGGTAGCTAAATGCATCATTTTACTATCGTCTCAATTCATTGCTCGTTCCTAAGGGACAGCCAGAGAAGATGTCTAAAACAAACAGTCACTCACATGTGGTGTATGGGACCAAATATCTGCTGATATTGGGTGGTCTTGGAAGAACTGGGGCTTGGTCGATTCAGACAAGATGAGAAGTGGAAACAGTCCTGGCAATCTGTGATTAAACTACTTTTAAAATATTTCCGATGACCAACTGTTCTTCATGAGGAGTTTTCAAAATAGAATCTACAATCACATATTCTGAAATGTTGGCTTTTTTCTTTAATGCTATTTCCTATATAGTATCTTGGGCAATAAGCTTTTGTCCACGTTGTCTAAAATGTTTCCAAAGCAAGGAACTCTTTGGAAGTAAAAAAAAAAAATGCTATCTAAGAGAAGATTCCTTATGTAAACACTGAACTCCATCTAGCAAAAACCGGTTCATTGTAAGCTTCTGTTGCTTAGTTGTGTTTATATCAAGAGCCAGATGATGACATCAAATATTTTTATTTGTATGTGAGCTGATCTTCAATGATTAATACAAGAGTTTGCTGCTGCAGTATTATACAATCTAAGCTGTTCAGATACAAAGCAATAACTCAGATAATGTTTAACTTAACCTGTGTATATTTCAGTCTTGGTGCATATAGGTATTCATGAGAGCATTTGTAAATAAAGCAGAAAGGGTGATGCTAATATAACTTGGTCATACTTCTTCTATAGGGGACTTGCATCAGACTTCTGACAAAAATTAGAAGAAAAAGGGAAAGCAGTTTTTGTCTATTTTGGCAATACAGACTTTCAGTTTGATAATCTAAACAAAGCCAAGACAAATAAGCAGCTTGTTGTTGGCAGTGTCAGTTGGCTTCTGTTTCATTGCCAGATACTGTAATGAAAACTTTTTTTTTTAACATCTGCATGAATATCATGTCCTAGTAGCTTCTGAGTTACTGATGAACAATAGAGATAAATGCATATTAGCTACTGACTTGTAGCAGCAGCTACAGTTGTAGTTCACTAGACTATAAAAGCTGATTGCTAGTGAGCACCAAATACTCTGTAGAAGTTAATTCTCCTGCTGTTACACCTATAGAGTTTTGCAAACCTGGGCTCTTCTCATGTGCGTATACAGACATGCACATGAGACAGGATGCCGTGTCTTCAGCTGGTGTGAACTAGTGTCAATAAAGAACTCCTTCACTGGGTCAAATGACAGCTCCATCTATCCTGGTCCCCTAAAGTAGCTTGCAGGGAGTGCTCAGGGAAGAGTACAAGAAAGCAGTGGGTATGCAGTGCTATTCCCAGAATACTTTCCTAGTTTCCAGCGATTTAATGCTTGGGGAGTGTCTGAACCTGAGGAGAGTTCTTTGTATTTCATGACTCCCAGTGGGTTTTGTTGTTCTTTTAGGAAGGTGTCCAGTTGCTTCATTTGCAGTGTCTTGTGGCAAGGAGCTCCACAGTTGGACCACGCAGGGTGTGAAAGCCGCTTCCTGTTGTTTTTGAGCTAGCAGGTAGCAGGTTCTGTCTGATCTTACTCATGTATTGGAAATCAGAGAACAGTGTTCCTTATTCACCATCTTCTCTGTGATTCATGATTGTGTATCACCCCTGCAGACCTGCACTGATGTACATCAGGTGGGAATCTGTCCCTATGGTCTCTATTGCAGTGAGTGCAATCCAGGGCAGATAAGATACATTCAGGTAACAGACATCTTTCACCTTGGTGCAGGCAGAGGAGAGGAAGCTGTGACATAAAAAGGTTGAATGAAAGCAGAAGGATATAAGACGGATCTAAAGGAAGAACAGAGAAGGGTTGGACCATGCCAGTGCAGCTGGGAAGATTGTTCCAGGTGTAAGGGAGTGCACACAAACTTATTTGGAGGAGATATGAGGAGCAGTGAAGGGAGATGCAGAGAAGAAAATGGCGCTTAAAGCTGAGGTGCTTATAGGCTTTGTTCCTCTCTGGAAAATGGACTAACAGCAGCTGGTAAAGTATATGGTTTTGTTTCTTTTACATCTCAATAGGTAATTACATATAATAGAAGCTCATGGCATCATGTCATCTGTTGTTTACAGATAGGTCAGTGACCAGACAGCAGGGTGCCTTTGATTACATTAATCCAATACAAATGTGCTCTATTGCAGGGTACAACTTTGTGAGACCAGCAGCAAAGCAAAGCACCTGGCTCTCCCTGGGGCAGAATTGCCTTGCTGTATCTCATTCCTCGGGTAGCAGTTAGAGCTTTCTTAAAAAAAATCCTTCTGCCTGTTTTCGAGCAGCAAGGAGAACATCCTGGAGGGGACGGATGGGATTAAAATGGTTCCACCAATTGTAATGAGTTTGTTCTGGTTGAATGTCTATTTAGTTTCTCTGAAAAGAATGGTGTGGCTATGGCCTCCCGCTGTTAGTAGAGCAGTACTTAGCCCTCCTTTTGTGGGCGTAATTTTATGAAACTTGGCAACTTCTCTGTACCCTGCCCTTCTCTTGCACTGATCAGCAGAGACAAACTGATTTAGTACTGTTTTCTACACAATCCTGATCCACTGCTTTTAGGGAATTTAGTGGTTTACAAGAGTGCGTACAGCCAGTGCGTGTCCTAGGAAAGTATAACGAGCATGAAATGGAGGGGTAAATTTTCTAAGTGGTGCAGCTGTTCTGTGCTGGTAAGTGTCTGTGTTCCCTTAGAAATACATTCCAAAAGAGCTCTGGAAATCCATGGTGGCAGGAAGATTTGAGTCCACTGGAAGCTCTCAAGGTTTTACATCTGGTGGCCAGCTGCCTCTGACCCAGAGAAGCTAGATTCAGTCTTGATATTTTCTGACATTTTTTCCCCCCCTACAGTCAGCCAGAGGGACCGATGGTTTGAGGATCTTGTAATATTGGTTCACACAAGCATAGCTATGAAGGAGTGGGTTGTTCTTCTCATTTAAGGGATGTAATGGAGCTTGTAGTGAAAATAACCAGCCTGTACTCAGTGGAGTGGGGCTACGTACATGAGAAGAGGATGTTGAGAAGGGGAAAGGACCCCATTATCGGCGTGGTTCTATTCTGACCCTTGTTTGTTGTTCTAAGGCTCACAGCTCTGGGTAAGAGCCTTGAAGTAAGGGTGTTAGGAATAGGAGCTGTTGTTTAGTCTGCTGCTTTGAGACAGAGGGATGTGTGTGTTTTGTTCATTTTTTGCTTCCCTTGACTTGCTCTTTTGTGGCATCATGCAGACAGGGATCTTCTTCACATATTGCATTAAAAATAAATGCTTCCAGCCTACATTAAGTGTTATTCCTGATACGCTCACTTGCCCTTTGAAATAAGGGTGGCGCAAGTAGGTCATAATTTTGTATATTTGGGTGATGAGTGTTTGAAAGTGTAGAGATCAAACTGAATGGTGTCCTGAGGACTTCAGCAAAGAAAATAATCCCAGAATGGGAGCAACTGGGAATTATATGTGACAAGTACAGACAAAGTGAATGTGTCAGGATAAACATTCTTCAAAACAGGCTCATATAAGGTAGATGAAACCCAAATATATTTAGTTCGGTGGTCCCTTTCCTGGTGACTTAGCACTCATTCATTCTGCTATGCATCGGCCATAACTTGTTCCTGTTGACTTCCAGGCATAGATAGTTCCAGCTGTGGAGTGACTTACAGGACACTTAAAGTGGCTGTAGTGGAAGCTGAATCAGTCTGCCAAAGGAGCATTTCCCCTTTTTAGATGCTATTTACATCATTAATGTCTTCCTGAAAAATCAATAATTAGGCTGTAGAGTACCAGGCACACCCACGTTTGTGTGTATGTGCGTGTACAGAATGCTCCCGGGGTGAACTGCCATGGTTGAAGAAAGGAGAGCAATGTATTAAACCTGTTCTCCCCTTCTTCCCTCCGCCCTTCTGCCGCCATTTGTAGGATGCAGAACGCATGGAAGATTCTCACTGACGGCTTTAGCCAAATGTTTGTGGTGCCCTGGAAGGGGCAGTACAGGCTGTCCCAAATAAGTTCAGATTGACTGTACCGCTCATTTTAAGCAATTACGACTTAGAGATTATGCTCTCACCTATGTCATTCAGTACTCTCTACTGTCATTATTCGTAGCCATTACCAGCAATTAACTAGGCTGGTGTTTTTTAATGATGCAATTCCTTTTTCCCTGATGTCTGTACTTGAGCCCCCTAAACTCTTTTCCACTATCCACAGAACAACCACCAAAGGATTGCAAGGTGGTTTTTTTTAACTGCTCAGTTACGACAACCTTATGTTTTTCTGTGTAAAGTAGTAACTCATTGAAATAGATCTGTGTGTATATGTGCAAGTAAGTGCTTTGTCAGTTGCAGTTATATTGTAGCTTCTGTACTGCGTGAAATAATGGAAGTTCCTGACCAAATGATCTGAATTACCTGATCAAGTTCCTTGATCTCTTCAGATGCAAAATTTAATGAGAAATATGCAGAAAAATGAACGTTTTTCTATTTCAGAGTAAATGAGAAAGCAATTTAAATTATCAGGTGCTAACTTACACGTGCTGGACTCGGTATCAGAGGGTCAAAAGAGAACTCTTCTAGAAAACAGAGATTCCCTTATGATGACCTTTTAGAAGATCAAAACCACGTTGTTTCAGGAATTGTGGGGGTTTTTTGGTTTTGTTTTGTTTTTATTAAAGTACATTCTCATCTATTGCAGTGCTCTCTAAATGTAAACCGGTAAATGTATTCAATCAAGTGCTGTCACTGCATATTTATACATCAGAGCTGTAGTTTGCTCGTGTTTTGGAAGCACCAAATAGCTGTCAGTTCGTGTTTGTGAGGAGTCAGTGCTGTGAACTTCGCTGGAGTTTTTGTTATTATGAAACATGTCAATACCATGCAGAAACATGTCAATACCAGACAGAAACAGAACTGGATGGGCGGTGTGAATATATTAGAGGCTGTGATGTGTCCTGCTTCATCGAATGAAGGTGTCCTTATGCTGGAGTCTGAGTAGGAAAGGAAGTGTCCACAGAGTTTACAAAACTCCTTTGTGGTCTAGAAAAGAGTTGAAGAGAGGAAATAAATAGTGGTAAGTGTTGTACTGAGCTGTTGTTAGTGCCTGATAGATGCTGATTTTCTTTAAGATGCTCACACTAGGTCCAGATGGGAGTTTATATCTTGAACTTCTAAAATTTTGATTGGAAAAAGAAATTGAAAAATTTAACAGTATTAAAAATGCAGTCATTGTAGGGAACAGGTTTTTCTTATTTCCCATTCTGGATGTGGGAAAATGTATTATGTTACAAAATTATCAAGAGACTTCTTCGCATTCTTTGAAATGAAGTTGCAAAATTTGGGACTGTAGTGCACATGTTCAGGAGAGATGTTTTGCGAACTGTTTTTGGAGATATTAAAAAATCTGACTGGATGGGTCCTAAGCAACTTCATCTAGTGGGCCCTGCTTTGAGCAAAGGTTGGACTAGATGATCTCCAGAAGTTCCTTACAACCTTAGTGCTTCTGTGATTATGCTTGAAAAGGTCAGTCAAAATTGAGTATGTTGAAGTTAATTAAACTAACATTTGGCTGTTACCAAACATTCAAGATTTTGACTTTTCATCAATGATAACTTGCTAACACTTTCATCTTCAACCTGTTCGTAGTGGATGCTGCAGAAATACCTGTAATAGAAGGGGAAAACATATGGATTCGGGAAGGGAGGAAATGTGGGAGTTTTTTTTTTTTAAAAAAAAAAAAAAAAGGCAGATCACTAGAATTCATTATTAAATTTGGCTTGAATGCAAAAGTTCATATTTCTCCCACAGAGAACAAAACCCAGCTTCCCTGCAAGCAAGCTTTCTCATCTTTCATATTCAATGCAATCTTCTCTAGGTTGGTGTCTGCTGCCATTTCTCTACACAGTATCTTGCAATAGCTTGGTAGTTTGGAAAAAGCTATCGTTCTGTTGCTCTGTAAATGCTGTCTCAGTAGTGCAGAGTGCACATTTTAATAAAACCGTATGTACTTATATCAAGTTAGGGTGTCCAGATCCATAATAGAGGAGAAGCAAATCTCACTGTCACATGCAACAAGCTGGAAGAGATAGGAATTGCTGGTAGTAGGTGAGGTTACCAAGGAGTGGTGTGCTGACCAAGACGGGAGTTGTGACCCACTGCTACAGAGCTGTGGCTTTTGCAGCTCAGTTTGTAACTTCTGGAAATGGTGGGTTTAATTCCTGGTTTATCTAGCAAGATGGTGGCAGTTGAATTGGCACGACTGTGTTGCTTCAGGGCATGGCTGCAGAGGTGGATCCTTTGTCTGTGGAGCCGTACAGGTGCTCTATGGGCACACTCTGCAGACAGTGCTCCTTATATCCATGCTGGTAGCAGGTACTTCTTGTTTTGGGGCTGTCAGAAGCAGGACAGATCCTTAGCACAGCATCTTCCATGCCTCTCCAGATCTCCTTCCTCAGTCTAGATTTCATGTACCTCTGGAGAAGAGGTGAGGAGTGAGTTTTCCTGGTGAGCCCTGTGAACTGCAGTTCTTGCTGGAATTAATCTCTGAACCTTCAAAGTGAGCAATGCACCCAAAGTACTCAGCTCTACTGAAACATGGTTGCCTATATAAGAGCAAGTGTGGATCTGTGAAGGAAAGGACTTGGGAATTGTCTCCATAGGCTTCTCATCACCTCCTCCACAGAAGGGCCGGGTGCTGGCTCTGGGAGGTGGGGGTTGTTGTAATGCACTAGTTGCCCTTTTAGACACTGAGGTCCTGAATCAGGCAATGTGCCAGAATTTTAGAAATATATGGGTCCTGGTAAAGCTTTCCTAGAAACTATGAAAATCATTAATTATCCCTAAACCCACTTGTTATCTACTTCAGGAGGTTAATAGTTAGAAATTATATTTGTTCATTTGAATTCACATTCAAAAATAGCTCCTCTTTATCATGCTAGTGAATCTGGCCCTACTCAGGGCCTTAATTACGGCATGCTGCAGTAAGGCAAAGGGCACTGCTGCTTGAAAGCATAAACCTGATCTGCTGTTATCCCCCAGCTGTTGGCACAGACTATCACATGGGATAGTGTTTTGTACGTTATTTTGGAGTTTAGAGGGGAATTCTAAGACCGGTCATTTCTTACTGCTCTCAGTGATTCTGAACAAAAGGAGACAAAAACCTCTCTTCCTCTCTCTCTCTCTCTCACACACACACTCTTTTAGGTTGATCAGTGGGAAAGCTTCCTGAACTCCAGCTAGGTTTGCCGATAGCTCTGATAGAGAATGGCTCCCCCTTTTCTTTCCTTCATGTGTCTCCGCACAGGATCCATTTCCAGTGTGTGCACAGAGAGAATAGCTGCACCCAACAGCTGTCACCCATGGTGACAATTCAGATGGGGAAAGGGAAGCAAAGAAACAAAGAGCTTTAATCAATAGCAGCAAAACCAAAGTTGTCATCTAACCCTGAAAGGCATAGAGTACTTTCTGCTATCACCAAGCAGCTAAACTGATTGGCTTGGCACTTTGTGCTGCCGAACATCCTGAGTGGGATCAAATCTTACAAAACAGTTACCACAAGATGATTGGACTTGCTTATTGGTAAAAATGCAAAGATTCCTAAATAGGCATCCGATTGAGCATCAATAAGCAAAACTCTGGCAGAATGACCTTGCATCCCTTGTGTAGGGTTAGAGTGGTGAATGCTGCAGGCCTGATTTGCTAGGACTGGTTCTGGCCAAGTACTCTCATTTGCAGGGGAGAGTTGTGTACAAATACAGCTTTGTTTGTTTTCTGTCACAAGTGCACTGAGTGACAAAATAGTCCTTCTAGAAGGCTTTGGGTATCTGGTTGTTTCCTACACTTCAAAAGCTGACTGAGATTTGATGATGACTTACAGCCCATCAGCTTACCTGAGAATTTCAAGGCAGAATTCTCTGAGCTGGTGTCAGCACTGCGGTTGAGAGCCTTTCTGCTGATTGGGATCTGGGGAGAGCTCAGCTTGAGAGTAGGTACTGCCAGGATGAATCAGCAGATATCTTCCTGGAAACAATTGACAGTCTGGCTATCCCAACTGTTTAGCAGAGATCCCACCAGGCTATAAAAGTCTCCTTCTGAAATGTTTGACTACTTCTTTCCAGCAAGTAGCTGTACAGTCATTCCCTGACAGCTGTGATATTGTCTCCCACACATATATGAAGATCACACAGTGACATTTTTCAGCAACTTTGTTTACTAGATGATATAAATACAAAAATATTTCAAGTCACTTAGCATTTTGATGCTTTTCTTTCTGCATTGAACATTTTAGGGAGACTAGGAGAAGAGCATGGAAAGGCAGAATATGCCCCATGTGTCTTGGCATGTTGACACTGACCTGCACGTTTTTCATGTTAGTTCTCAATTGCTTCATGTACATGAAGCAACATGGTCTCTTGTATTTCCTCTTCAAACTGATGCATGGCTGCAGCAGCAATGTTAAAGCAAAGACCCTTGCATTAGCCTGTTCATTGCCCTTGTGACAATCAGTTTTATGCCATTAACTCTAGGGGAGAATAAGTGGATTTGATTTTAAGTTCTGTGCAGAGACTGAGATGTTTTAGCAATAGAATGATCTCCTAACAGAAATCATAGCTGACAGGTGCTTTTCTTGTTCAACCCTCACCTGGCAAAGCCAGTTACAAACTGTGCAAGTTGATACTTTTCTTGTTGCTGACTCCCAGATAGCCATTTGCTGAGGATCTCCTTCACCACCACCGTTTTAGAAATAAAGCCTGTTTTCAGTCCTGAGCCCCCTCTCCTAGCCCTTCCTATTTCATGAGCAGTCTGGATGGTGAAACTTGTCATGCAGGAAGAAGGTACTTTGACTTAGACTAAAATATAACAATTACAGAATCAAACGCACTCTCTATTTGGGCGGAGGAAAGAGCTTACAAGTCAGATAGTGTGTGTGTATGAATCAAGAGGGGGCCTGCACCTTGGGGAAGGGAGCACTGTACCCAAAGAGCAGAGTTCCTCTCTCGGAAATACCCTCGTTCCTGTGCATTGTCAGTGAACAAGAGGTACCAAGATTTCTGAGTAACTTGCTACAGTCTTGGAGGAATCTGTAGTTCTCGTAGCAAGTAAAAGAACTCCCAAAACCTTATGTTTGATTGCACTGAATGGTTGCTAATATTGAAGTCCCTTAGAAGATTAAGTGCTACCTAGCAAAGGGAAAAGGAGTCCAAGAGGTCATATCTGTCTAGGAAGTTAAATCCAAAATCCTCAGAGGCAACACGGCTACTGGCTCTAGGTCAGGCTCAGCTCAGGGCTAAATCATTCTGTACAAGGTACTTTCACTCTGAGATGCTGCAGTAGTATTGCATAACTTGAAGGAAAACATTAAAAAAAAAGTAGAAAAAAATGTAGTTCAGAAGGTAACTCCCAATGAATTAAGTATTACATACTTTGCTGAGTGAACCTGAAAAATCCCCAAATACTGTAAAACATTTAAGAACTTAACCAGTGACTAGCCAAATGTTAATTTAAAACTGCACTTTTTTTTTTTTTTTTTTTTTTTTTTTTAAACTTGGTGATGGTGCTTGTCTCTGAGTTTGTTCTAGCATTGCTTGTCTATAGGACTGAATCTGGTTTACAGCTAAGGCAGCTGCTCCCCCAACTTGGACCAGAGTAGTTGTGCTTCAGTGTTTGGATATGTGCAACCATTTGCAAAACTCCTCTAGTTGAAAGGATTTTTCTCAAAGGCTTAGGTTTATTTCTATAATCTTTGTTTTGTAATCTTTGTTTTGCTTTGAAACTGATTGTGCAGGTTGCGTACAGGATTATGCATGTAAATAGCAAAGGAAGGTACTTGATAAAGATTTCTTCATATCTTTAAAAAAATTGTCACCTGGGATTTAGGATAAAAAATGAGAAACTCCTCTTACTTGAAGGGTGGTGGGGTAGTATTGTGAGTAACAGACAGGGGATAGTAACTTGGTGAGCGTATGGGGAAGAGGAGACAAATATAGGTGTTTACACTTGCAGCTTGCTGCACTGAGCCAACATTCAGTCTCTTGACAGCACAGTCACATAACAGTTGTCTCCGGCAGCCAGGTGCCTTAGGCAGTGACTCATACGCTGAATACAGTTTTCTGGTGTTTTCACTGTGGTCCCTTGTTAACCTGCAGGTGGTCTATCTCAAAATCTGTCTTCCCCTGCAACTTCCCAGTGGTGAATGTGACTTGTCCGCCTGTATTTGAGACTTTTCCCTTCCTGAGGTGGCTTGATTATAGATTCACCAACCAGCAAGCACCAACTACAGCTGCAAGTGACAGAATGCTCCTAGCCTAGCTGCGCGTGGAAATGGCCTTCCTTTGAATCTGTACTGGGATGGTAGCGTGCGTTTCGGGGATCTAACAGCAGAAACATATCAAACAGGCTGTCAGTGGTGACAGGAGACAGGATTGCAGTAATTCCCTTGTGTTGTCAAATAAACAAAGGGAATCCCTCTGCTCTGAGCTACAATTTCCTTTGATTTGGTCAAAATAGAATAGTCTGCCTTTATTCTTCTTGGCTGTCTCTTGAGAGAATAAACTAGGCAAACTTGGCTTCATTCTTTCATAGCAGAAAAGACTGGTTGTAGGCTGAGGTCAGAAGAAAATTAATTTAGAATATGTGAGGAATTAAGGTGAGGGCCTTGACTCTTTCTTATGCCAAATAGAACTTTTCAGAATTTCAGAAAAGCCTGTGCATTTTCTGTTCTGCCAAGCTCCAACCTTGTAAATCCTTCTCTCAGGAGCAGTACAGAAAAATTAGAATTGTCAGGATGGAGAAGGCTTCTTTTATTTTAATCTCACATTTCAAATAGCAGCATCATGGATGACTCAGCATTTGCAAAAACACTAGGTACATGAGAGATGGTGTGACCTCTGAACAGACGAAACAGCCCAATACTGTCTCGTAATGGAGACTTGAAATTTTAAGCAAAGTTTTCTCTCTCCCAAACTCTTCTAATTAGCTAGTAGAACTTTAGGTATTCTTGCTATGTACACGCAGAGGTAGAGAGGTGGTAGTGCTAAGCCATCCTTTCCTGTTGCCAGTTAAAAAGCTTTTTGTACAAAGGCTGACTGGCTTTGTACTGAACATGTACACCGGGAGTGCGGTGAAGAGAAATAGGATCTCTGCCCTGCTAAAAATGAAGCAACATGATAAATCTCCCTATGCAGTATTCATGCAGGAACTATTACCTGGGCAATACCATTGCTTCTACTGCCAACCCATGTCTGTCAATGAGCCCTATAGCCGGGCTGAATCAGAGATCACATGTCTTTGGGATGGAATAGATTGCTTCTGTTTCCTTTTCACTGTAGCTACAGAGAGACTGAATGAAGAGGACACAAGGGTAGACTGGGATGCACAGCTCACTGGGATGCACAACCCACTGCTACATTAGACATCACACCGCCTCACTATTGCACAGAGAAGGGAATTAGTGCTGTCTCTGTCCTGTCTTCAAAGTGGAACAAAGGGAAGATATTGTAGTTGGCTCTCCCTTCCCTTAAAAAAATGAAAAGACTCAAGGACTTTGTTTAGTTATCTTTAATTGCTAGACCTCTGGCCACGTAATGGGGTGTTGTTTGGAACTGGGAATTCCTTATAGTTACTGCCATAACCAAATAGGGTATTTCTCAAGAAGCGTTTACTTTTCCAGAATGTAGTGTATTTTGTATTTCCAAGTACAGCATAGATTTTATATAGAACTTGCTCTTGGACATATTCGGATAAATGCTCAGGATGCTTAACTCAGAGATCAAAAAGACAAGTAAGTTGACCTTACAAAGATTATGAGAGAAGATATTAATACTCCATGAGAAGTGTGAGATTTCTAGGCGAGAAGATATTCAGCACAGGAACAAACACCTCTACCTTGAAGCATGCAGATTTTTTCAAGTTGCCGATGTTTTTAATGACAGCTGCTTTGTGCAAATGTATATAGAAAATGCCCAATTTAGATGTTTCCATGATGCTGTGCAAGAGCTATTCTGCATATGAGCGTTATGATGCAAAGCATGTTCTATTTGAGAACTCAGTGTTTTGCTCTGTCTTTAGAAATAAAATCCTGAGAGGCTGGTATTTTTTGCATGTGTGTGCATTAGATAGGTTGTTTTGGGATAGGCAATTTGTTTTGTTTGTTTTTCAGTCTATCTAAAATGGAGAAGTTGTTTGACAAATCAAAATGTTGGAATTCAGCCTCTTGTTTTTTGGGGCCTCATCTCCAGTCCACTGAGGTGGCTGTTGTCCCATTTCAGGCAGTCTGGCTTTGAAGGGTACTCGTTTCTTCCCAGTAGTACTTTGCTTTACACAGGATGTGTTGTTGGTGCTTATCTTCTCTGTGTGGAGGTATCCTTTATAGCAAGTTTAATGACAACAAAACAGTAACAACTATTTTAAGTTGTAAGACGTGTCTATAGCATCAGAGAAATAGAGAATACATTTCACAGAGGGACAGCGTGTGGCTATTGACTGCACAGGAAGTAGCCCTGTTCATAAAAGGTGAAGGTTGTGGACTGTATAATACCATACTAGGTAGAAGAGGATGCATCCAGCATCTTTCTCATTCCTTCTTGTCCCCAGTCTGTAATATACATGTAAGTAAAGCAAACCGATTCTTGGAATATAGCAGTAGTCCTGTATTAGCCATATACAATTGGGTGAAATCAAGAGAAATGTGTAAATGGCCATAGGCCCTGGGTCTTTCACATCTGGTACACCAGAGCAGAGCAACAACATGGATCAGACAAGGAGGCAGTGATTTGAAAGTTCAAGTGAATGCGTAAGGTTGAAAACTCCTTGAAGAGGGGGGTGAGAGATTTCCCTCTAAAAACACTTGTCTGAAAGACAGAGCTTTTTTTCAGTGGGGGAACAAACAGTGAATTTTAATTAGGATAATGTTTTAATAGGCTAAAAACAATCAAAATACCCCTCTGTGTCTTAAAGACAGTGGTACTGGCAACCTCAGCACTGCACAGATTTACACCGTATAAACATTGACAAATGAACCAACGAAGAATTAAAATCTTGTTGGAAAACTAAGACAAATATAGCCATTGTATATATCTTACGGATTTTTTTTTTCCTTCAGAATAAGCAACATAAGCAACTGTTAATGGGAATTAACAGAGAAGATAGAACATCCTGGTTTAAATTGAGTAGCATAAATGAGTAAAAGTGATTTACGTCGTTCTCTTACATGCTTATGATTGATCCAGAGCTTTAATGAATGTCTTCCCTTTGCTGATGTCCTCCAAATTTGTCTCACAGAATTGAGTGAGCGTGGGATTGTGTCTCCATCACAATGCTCTAGAAATTGACATTTTAAAAGAAGTTAAGACTTCTGTCCTATTCCTG
The DNA here is from genome assembly GCF_000690835.1 of Fulmarus glacialis. NCBI lineage: Eukaryota > Metazoa > Chordata > Aves > Procellariiformes > Procellariidae > Fulmarus > Fulmarus glacialis. The sequence continues at coordinate 14,259 of NW_009235873.1, forward strand.
AATGTTTCTTTTCTCAAAGTACTAGGAAATAAAACAGTCTGCAACAACCCTTACTCACTGTTTGGCTGGGAAGGTGGCTTCAGGGTGGTGACTTCTGCTATTCATTGTCCTTTTTAACCCCTGCAAGTGTGCCTGGTGTTTGGTGACACACATGATAGTAAGTACCAGTTAAGTGGTGAGTGAAACAGAGGAGCAACAGATTGTAATAGCATGATGCTGGTAGAAGGAAAGACGTTCTGGTCCAGTGAGGCTCATGTAAAGTGCATTACTGGGGTAAAACACAAACATCTCTGCTTTGCTCTTTCTTTTTTGCCTCTTTCCTCACCTTTGATCTATGACTAACTCTGACTACATTTGACTGTCTTTGCTCTCTTGTAACTACTCTTCCTCGCAAAACCTTTTGTGGAGCGAGTTTGCTCCAGCAGTGTGTGCACAATGTCTCTGATTTTTCATCAGAGGCCACATCTTGTGCCGTAAGGAATAAACTTGCCCGACTTGCTTCTAATTTGAAATTTGATTTCTTAAATGTTAATAAATTAAAAAAAAAAAAAAAAAGAAAAGAAGAAAAAAGCAGTCATGCTGTGACATGTGAAGGGAACAGAAGCTATGGACTGGGGAAAATATCTTCTCACTAGAAAAGATCTTTGAAGAGAGAAAATAAATTCCCTGTGGAAAGATCAAAGCACATGAAGTTAATGGATTACGACAAGGTAAATAAAACACCTGGAGAAAATAGTAGGTTCAAACATAAAAGAGGGAAATAGGAAAAAAAAAGGAGATAAAGGATAGTTAGATGGCTAGCTAAGTACTTGAGATTATATGTTGTAGCTAGAGGGCTATTAGCAGGAACAGGGATTTCTTTCCTCATGCCTGGCACAGCCTCCACTTACGTGGTGTTAAGGTAGCCTTGGAGTTGCAGTCCTGAATTCCTGCTCTATTGCAGTGCTCTGTGCTGGTCACTACAGCCTAATGCATCCTGTAATGCAACCAGACCCTCTTAGACTGACGCAAGACTGCTGTAATTGTAATAACTCTTAAAGTCACTTTAATAGTCCGATTAGGTCCTGTTAGGGTCAAAAATATATGGAGTTTATCAAAGAAAAAAACAGCAGAAACCCTTCAGGTGTGCTAGGAAATGTTCATGCGTGAAGAACTCTGGAAAAACTTTTGTTCAGGTTATTGTTATCAAAGATCATCTGTACTGCTATAGGTATCTGTGTGCCTTCTTCATTGCTGCAGTGTTTGATGCCTTAAAAACATACAGAAATAGAAACAGAGAACTACAGCTAAGGCACAAAGGCAGATCCTCAAAGATCTCCCTCTCAGTGGCATACCCAATGCCTCTCAAGAAGCTGGGATCAGGTAACTTTGTCCAAGGCTATGCTGGGTTTCTGTGGCAGAGCAGAAGCCGCACCTCACTTCTCCCATTTAGTCACCCATCCCTCCTCCAGTCCCACCAGAAAGCAGAAGTCCTAGGGGGCTTGTGCCAGTGCTTCACATGCACCAGGAGGTTCACCTGCACTAATTACAAAGTAAGTGTTGGATCTACTGAGAGATACTCAGCCATCCAGAACTATCTGTAGGTGTTGCTGTTTGCCCCTCTGGTTTATTTCTCTATATGTTTGGGCAGTTGCATCTCCACAAACCTGCTGATTGTGTCCTGGGTTGACAGTGATGTCTATGTTCAGTGACAACCAAATGTTGTTTGCCTGCCCTTCTTAGCAACACCTGCTTGCCCTCTGTCTTGGGTCAGTTTCTCATTTGCCTTTTCACAGTTCTTAAGAAATAACCTGCCCCTCTTGTCTTTCTGTCTACAGAAGTTTATTTTGAAAAAGGCAGTAGATTTGTGTAGTAACTGGAGGCAAGAAGGGTTTGCATATGTGGGACACCTCTGTATTGATGATCTGAGAGAGAGCTGATCAATACTGGAGTGTATTTAGAAGTGCAGCGTCTTGCCTGTGATCATATGTTATGAGAGAGGTGGTGTTACCAGATGGGGTGAGGGAGGGATTAAGGCCCTGGTAAATCCTAATCTCCCAGACCTCTCTCCTCACTAATATTGCCTGTGCCTTGTGTGTGCTCCTTTGCCATGTGATTTTTCTTAACTTCCAAGTGGTGGCTGAACTGATGTAGGAATTGTGTTGCTTCCAGCTCACAGGCAATTTCAAATTAAATATATATTTAACTTAATTAAAACTAAAATTGTAAGCCTTTCTTTTTGTTAGACAGCTTCACTTTAAACTAGAAATTCTTTTTCCTTGTTTTACAGCAGCTGCAAGAGCAGTAGTCTCTCTTGTCTGTCCCCATGACGAGAAAGAATTAAGTAAAGGAATAGATTCTAGTGGGTGCATAGTCCAGAAGGAGTAGAGCAACATGAGTACAAAATTCAGTTATTAATAGCAAAAGACTTCTATTGTCTATTCTCTTATGATCTTGTTTAGTAGTATCACTTATTTTGTATATTCTATCATCATCATCATTATTATTATTATTATTATTTTCCTTTCCTTTTCTGTTCTATTAAGCTGTTTTTATCTAAATCCACAAATTTTACTTTTTTTTTTTTAATCCTTTCCCCCATTGCATTGGGAGGGCAGAGTGAGTGAGCGGCTGTGTGGTGTTTGGCTGCCTGCCAGGTTAAACCACAGTGGTCGCAAAGACTATTCATAGGTACAGAAGTGCAGTGTCTCCTTCTTTTCCATCTCTCTGTTTCCCAAATGTATGGCTTTTCTTTCGCATATTGTCAGTTTTACCACCAATCATTTCCATTTCAGTGCTGATGTATGGAAAATGATAACCTACAAAACATTGCTACAGTAAAGTACTACTATGAGATGATGCTCGCAATTAGCCATATTAATTTCTTCTCTTTTAATAGCTGGGAAGAAAACATATGGAATCAGTGAGCAACAAAACCTCAGTTTTCATTTGAAAAAGGAAATAGAGAATGATTCATTCTAAAACCATACGCTCCAAAGGAGGAAGATTTGAATTATTAACAACATATCTAAACATAATGGGTGCTGACACCTTCATCTCTTTTATTTTTACTGCCATGGATTTTCTTCACATGCAGTGAGAGAATTTACACTACAGGAAGTGTTAATGGTTTCACGCTTCCTACCCATTTTTAGCTGCCTAATTTATGGAAAGCCATTACTAGGTGAGTCACTGCTTTCACAGGATTAGTGTGGCTGAGATAGAGCTTTGGGTGTTCCTGTAATTTCCATATTTGTTTGAAAGGAACAACAGACCCACATTAAAACTGTTAGTGTTTGGTATTACAGTAGAGTTCAGAGTCTCTGCTTGACTTGATCATGTACAAATATTGCAAGAGATGCTCCCCGTCCCTATAAGCTAACAAGCTAAACGAACAAGAAAGATAAAATACTTACCTGCATTATAGATGCCATGAGTCAGGGTGTGTCATTGTTCAGAATTTGTGCCTAACTGATGGGAGTTAAATATTTGCAAAGATTATAAAGAGAAGCAATACTAGGAATCTCACTATAAAGAACTGTTCATCCTGCAATAGCTATTGCAGAAGCACATTTACTCTCTTGTTGATCTTAAGAGGTTTTGGTTAGACATTCACAAGTTACAAAAAAGTAACAGCCAAGCCTGAGGATCAGGGTTTGCCCCTAATAGTAAATGAACCATGCATTGAAATGTATTTGGGCTGACTGTATCATGAATGTAACAGAAGAAATGCAGTGTGTAAAAATAAAAAAACAAAACAAAACAAACCACAAAAAAACCCCAACTCCCCCCCCCCCCCCCCCAAAAAAAAAAACACCCCACACCACCACCAAAACCTCAAGCACTGAATAAGGTGTAGATTTCGCAGCCAATACTCTTTGTAATAAATAATGCAGAAAGATTCGTTCAGTTTAGAGAAAGGTCTCCAGCAAGCAGTAACAGATAAAATTTAAAGGAAATCTTGAACTGTTTTGTTTTTTTTTTTTAACTAATTTACTCTTTTATAAACCTCTTAACTTGTCACAAAAGGCATGTTACCTATTATGAGTCTTTCACCCAATTAGAAGCTCTTAAACATCTACGTAGGTTTTTTTCTGCTACAGTTTTTCTGTACAGGTCTACCTCCAGAGGCTGCTTATTTCAGTTATGTGTAGGTTTCTTAATTAATGAGCCCATATGTCACTGCACAGCACATACCAGCTAGTACAACTATCCATCTGTAGCTTCTGCATTTGCCTTGCTGGGAAGTCTGTTGTGCAATTGAGTCAGTGTGGACCAGCGGCTCGGTTAACTTTGAACTGCTGTCCTAAAGAAATTATAATTTTTGGGTGCTATCTGTAGATAATAATGAAATGAAGGATCACTAGTTCTCCCTCTGTTTTCCACTGGAGAGTTTGTGGGGGATGAAACTAGAGAAATGATGTTACAAGTAATTTATTGCTCAGGGTTCTTTTTCTCTCCCCAATTTCTTTCTATTCTGTCAGCTTCTTTTTTCTCACACCAATTACACTGACTTAAGAAATTACACAGCTCTTCATAATAGTGCTTGAAGATTGGTATGTTTGCTGTATAAATTGTGAGGCACATCTTCAGCTGCTACCAAGTGAAGTAACTCTGAAGCCACAACCTTTTTTTTTTTTAGCTAAAGATCTTTTGTATATGAGCTATCCACTTTTTTCCTAGGGTTTTTAAAATGCTTGAAAGATTTTAAAAACAAAAGGAAAAAAGTAGAATAATGAATGATATGCACGAGGCTGGGAGACAATAAGTTACTGGTGGCTTGTTAAATGCTGAGTTACAGAAACTAAATATAGATCGCGTTAATCAATTGGTGTATGTACATGTCTTTATGTGTACTCCCATGTTGTACACTTTTGAAAGAGGTGTTAGAAAATAAATCCCAAATGACCCTTAAAATCTGTCATCAAACTGATCACAGGAGAATGGTTAATAAGTAATGTAGGCAAGTACAATAAAACATTCTTCAACTATGGTTTTGCAATATGTCTCCGTGGTGGAGACGGAAGCCCATTGGAATTGACTTTTGTAAGAAGATTCAAAGTACTTTGAGTATTTAGAATTGAACTATTCCATCATGCTCTTCCAGTAGGATTTTTCTTAATGGGCATGTGTATGAACTACATAGTATTCACTGGCCATATATGTGGATTTTTAGGCAAAAAATATTTTAAATTTTCTTCTGAAGTTAAATCAACACAAACATGTGTGGTGGATGTTTTTATTTGTACTTTCAAAACACTCCACATTTTTCAACTTCTTATTTAATTCAGAGCAGTTGAGTGACTGAACGCAGAAGAAAAGCAGCAACGTCCTTTGAAAGCTGAATGATTGCCTGCTCATTTGTTGTACCACTTCTACGTAAAATGAACTGTGTCTTCCTCTACTGAAGAGCCACTGAGGCATAACACGTTTGAATAACAGTAGCAAAAGCAGAGGCTAAAAAGAGGTGTCTACATGTAAGGCTTTTAAATGGTGCTGGCTTTGGCCTGCCTTTCCAAGGAAATGCAGTTTGTGTGATTGCCTCTTTACTATTCTGCTAAACTTGATAGAATGGTAAAGACCTCATAGATACAAATTCCTAAAAGCTGTTGGGAAATCAGCAGCTAGGTAAAGATGAGGCCCAAATTATTGTTGCCAGCTGAGGAAAAGTCAGAGAAGCTCAGGAGCTATTGGTTACTGTGGTTGGCTGTACGCAGGGATGGTCCGGACCTCACCACACCAGCAAATGTTCTGATGCTCACTAGAAGGGAAAAGGGTGGAGAAGAGCTCGTGGATGTGGCAGGAACTGGAACATTACAAGTTAGCAAGTCTTGCAAGATGGTAAGGGAGGTAAGCTGGAGATATTTTGGTTACTGGGGAGTGATGTAGCAATTTTGGATATGAAGCCAGGCTTTATCACTTTGGTTCCTCATGGAACAGTATATAATATAATCTGTAAAGGTTGCTTTTTAATGAATATCATAAACCAGGGAATAAATGGAGTAATTCTGAATATTGCTGATATTTTAGATCAGTAGAAGGGATAAGACTCAGTCTTGATACCCGTAAAAACTCATTGGGACCCTAACCACAGAAAAGGCAGAAATTGTATACAAAGTGAAGAAGTAAGATAATATACCATGAGTGTTTGTTCTATAAATAAATAAGTCAGTGGATTGAGTATTTGTCCTGCTTTGATGCATTTTGTTTCCAAGCAAACAAATGTACAAATGATAAAAATAAAGCAAGCCATTACTAATACGCTTCTTTTGACACCTTTACTGAAATCTCTGTTTCATTCTGTGGTGTGTACCACAGAGAAATTTCTAAGTGAGTCCAATACCAATACCAATCTTCAAAGTAATAACTGACAAGTTATAAAGGGAAGAATTAGCAGACTCAGACCTGCCTCTTCTTTCTTTTGTTTGACTCAATACATTCATACAAGATTAGACATTCTGGAAAATATCAGTGTTTAATGGATATAGTCAGAATAGTTTAATGCCCTACTTTTTTGCTGCTTCTTGTAACTGAATCAAGCAAAAATGTTCTTTCCTTTCGGACGTTGACAATTGTCTCCAACTGCACCACAGGACATCTAAAATGGTAAGATGAAGCTATACCCTACTATTAAAAGCCCCTTGGACATTGCCTGATACATTGTGGAGTTGTAAGAGTAATATTTTACTGTAATTGCTTTCTTAAGATGATGACAGGGCACTGCAATTGCTGTCATTTTTTCAGTATGAGTTAAACCAAATATGTGTGATTCAGGCATATTCACTTGACAGAATGCTCTGAATTTACATGATTAGAAAGCTCTTCAGATTAAATGCAATTCATCAAGGCATTTTTCACAAGTAAAATACCTGTGTCAGACTGGCCACTTTTTCTTTACGATGGTAGGAGAGTAATCTTACTGAATTCAACAAAAATATCTGAACTACCTGCATGTGCCATCAGGTAGGTGGGTGAATAATGTCTCTAATTAGTTCCAGATGTAAAACTGCATATGCAAGATTGAAGGCTGAGTTTAAGTTCTTTCAAAAAAAAAAAGTACAAAGCGGTACTGCAAACTTCTGAAAAAGAGGCTTTTTCAGAAAATCAGGCCCTTCAAATGTATTGAATCTCATGAAATGTTAGTCAAAACCTTACTAAGAAAAAATGCCTATCAAAGAGTGTTAGAATGTTCTTTATCGTTGCAGTATCGTTCAAGAAGATTGTATATAGAAGTATGCACCAGGTTCTCTGGAACGTTGCCATAAAACATAGTTATGTGGTCTCAAGATATCAGTAACCACTTACAAACTGTTCTCTTATGCTAGTTTCAAGCTCCTTGCAGAAGTATTATTATTAATCCACATATGCACAGATGGTGCATTACATATGATGGCTGCTGGTAATTGTGTGAATGCAACACAATTGTTGCAACTAGTAAGAACTTGCATTTATTTTTAAAAAGCTGTGGTACTATGCAATAACTCAGCCGTTTTGATATTTTTGAGGTCCTGATTCTGCAAGAAACTTACTGGAGAGAAACTATGAATTTGGTACAGCTTTATCCAGGGAATACTATAGCAGAATGCAAGAATGGAGTAAAAAACTAGACAGGTGTTCCCTTGATAAAAGAAGCTGGATCATCGTTTTTCATCATGTTTACTTCCCTGCTTTAACCATGCTTGGTTGGATGAATGTTGGTGAGATTGTGATAATTACAGGTTCATTATTGGAAACTGTATGCTGTTCTTTTGATTCATGAAAGACTTAAGAATCTCTGTTAGTGTTTAGTGACTTTATATAAAGAGTATATTAGCAAAATAAATAGAAAGAAAACCTTTAAAATTAGCAACATCCCAGAAGATGAGATTGTTAACAGAATTGTTTTTTCTGCAAGTTACAGATTACCTTTCATTTACTTGGATAGCTTGGATGTAGCAGTGTGGTGAGATTAGCATAATCACCAAACATATACTTTATCCTAAATTTGATTAAGCAGTTATTGATAAAAATTGAATTAGTTCAAATAGAGGTTGTTTTTTTCAAATGAACTGCAGTTTGAATCACAGACCAAGGCCAAAATGCCATTAAATTCTGACTTCTTGTGTCCTGTAGCTATATTATTTCACAGTTTACTTTTTTAAGCCATTACAAGTTTGTTTGAATTACAGCAAGGATTGGTTTGTTGATGTTCAGGGTTTTTATTTGGAATCTAGCCTTCATTTAACCATTTGAATTGCCAACCCACTAACCTTAGACCATTATGTTTTTGTTTGCTAGACTGGAGAATAATCTAATGTCTAGCATCTTCTCCCTGAGCTCTAATGGTCATTGGTTTTGAGGTTTTGACACACACACACTCTCATGCGTACATATACATGGAATTACTTCAGTCCCTTTTAAATAGCCTGTATAACAAGGTCTTGCACTATAACTTTTATGATTTTTGAAGTGAATCAATACTTCATAGTTTATTATTTCTTTGACTTTTCAATTTGGAATTGCCTATGAGAAGTCTGAGTATGTAACAATTTTTTTGAAAAATCATTTGCAAGTAATCTCTGAGAATTGGTTTTCAGTGGATTACTCACAAGCTGTTAGTTGTTTTTACTTGAAATCTGATGGAAAAAACTGAAATGTGGTCTGTTCATTTAGGCTGGATTAATTCTGTAATTTCTTGTCAATTTGAACACTGGAATCAGGCTTCAAAATCCGTTTTCCCAATAAAATTGTAGTTTATCTTTCTGATAATATTTGTCTCAGTTAACTTACTCATTTAAATATTCACAGACAGGAGGTACTGTGAATTTTAATGTTTTTATGAGTATATTATTAAATTTTTTTTAGGAAGTTAACCAATTCTAATTAAGACTATGAAACTGAATCAACCCAGTTTTAAACAGAACAGGCAATGAGAGAACTCTGCTTTGATTTGAACAGGTCCCTTCATACATTAAAATGCATTTTGCAAAAGATCTTTTAGACATTTCCCCCAGAGTCTGTGTGATTTCTACCAAACTTAGCAAGGAAAATGACTTCTATTCATTTCCTGTACTAAATTGCTCTATAGATGTTCAGCCACTCTAGGACTTAATGGATAAAATAAAGAGCTTGCTGTTAAGGTTTTCATGCAGGCACAAAGATTCTTCATATTCACAACTAACAATTCTCTCTTCTCTAGATATTCTTAGTCCCTCAGCTGATTCATGATTGAGGGACCTATGCTACAGATGGCTTTGGCCAGTCCTCACTTAGGGGCCCTAAGACTAAATATTGCAAAGCATACTTGCAAGGATTAATGGCTCTGGTGCCCTAGGAGCTTTGCTTGAGTTAAAAGTGCTAAATGAACCATCAAAATGTCTGATATAAATATTGTTGGGAAAAAACCAGACAAGGCTGAGGCAGACAAACCTGTTTCAGATCTGAAGTAGAAGTCAGTCCTGTCTGGAAATAAGGGAATGGTCAAGATGAACTCCTGAGGCCTTTTCCAGATAAATTTTTTATTTTCCATTATTTTGCTGGGGCGGGGGAAAACAAGTAAAACCTCAGTCAAAAGGATGTTTCCTGCCAGAAACACTCCCACTTATGAAAAAATATATTGCTTACATTGGGAACTGACTGACCTTACGTGGTTATGCCCCACTTCCCTTCTTCTTAGTTCCCAAAATTTTTACTATCTGTCCAAAGCCTAAGGATTTCATATGCCATCTAAATAAAATCTAATTTAATTATTGGCTAGTTAACTTTAAGGGAATACCTTATTGGTATGGAATGCATAATGCCATGTGTCAACTGCACATCTAACATATAGCAGTCTTCTTTCTAGGCTAACACCTCTATCTGTGAGAATTATAAGGCATGACTTATAACTGTATCCTTTTAAAGCACTTACAATTTATTAAGTTTTGCTGCATTCAGTGACCATGTTGGTTATCTGGAAGCACAATGGTTCTGGGGCTGTGCATTGTCAGGTCACTGATCTCCCTCCTGCACTCAGCCTATCAGCCACATGAGAGTGAGTCATTCTCTGCAAACCTCCTGTTGCTTAGTAGCTGTTTGTAATGTGAAAGAGAGTTGGAAAAGTAGTGGTGAGGTAAGAGGAAAAGGGCTGGGAGGCAGTGTTCCTGGCTGCCTAAAAGGAACTTGTGAATGAGGGTATTATTTGACCTTCTAATTGGTGAGGAATTTTTCTGTTTCCTCACAGATACAAGGTGCGTGAATTTACATGCTCTGCCCCTCTCTGTTCTCTGCAGTATCCAGGCAAGTCATGCTTGTGGGCCTTTATTGTATGCGTTTATTTATTTACCACCGTGGTACCACTTTCTCTTTTAATAGTATCTCTTTGTTACCTAGGGAACTGTTTACAGCCCTGCACATTTCTTCCTCTGTTTGGTGCGTCATGATGCTCCCGTATGCAATACACGAGGTTCTCAATAGTGTTTGAAGAACTGTACGTCTGAAATCTGTTGTGCCAGGCCTGCATTACAGCACTGGCACCAGTATGATGACTCAAATCAAAAACGATACAGGAGCCAAAGAGGAATAAAAAAGAAAAAAAAGTAATAGCTCTATCAATGCACTGAATCTTGCTGAATTTGTTGTGGACAGGTGGATTTAATTCCCAATATTTAGTTGGGATAACTGTAGAAAGTTATTTAGCTTTTTTTATGGAAACAAACTGCACGAATAACATTTACTTCTAAAGTATGTGTGTGTATCCCAATCATAATAGCAGGAGATAATACTTTGCCCTTCAAGGGATGTAACATAGATGGAAAGACTGAGAGAGCTTGAAGAGTAGCTTTGAGGGCAGGAAGTGTTAGCTATGGGAATGCCTCAGTGATCTGACTTTTTCTTTGTTAATATAAACAGGACTTTATGGTTGATTGTAAATGGATTGCTTTGTCCCAAATACGATTCTCACCAATTTCTTCTTCTCACTTGAATAACATATGGACAGTTCAAATTTTGATTAAGTCTTTGACTTTTAAAGCATAACAGGTTTAAATCTCAAACTTTCTCCTCAATCCTAATGACTTTTTTGTTTTCAAAAAAGGAGATGAGGAACAAGTGGTTACTTTTGAAGTGTTGTAAAAATAATTAACTTCTAAGTTTCAGATGAATGCTAAGCAAAGTAGCAATACTCACTCAGCAGACATGGAGGAGAGTGTTTCCATTTATCTAGAGAACCCCAAGGGCTGCTTATAATGATGCAACTCAACAGATTTTCAGCTAAGTGTCTAAGCATTTTAACAAATAGCAAAAGGCGGTCTCTTGAGTATAACAAGACTGAGAGGTAGAACCAAGATAAACTGGTCTTTACTGAATTAATAGAAGTTCATGGATTTATCTGAGGGGGGGAAAAGCAAAATTGAAGTTCAGTTTCTGGACTGTAGCAATTTGCGAATATACAAGTATGCACAATGTTGATTTAAATACCTCAACTAAATTAGAAAATCAGATGCCATATTTCAGCCTCAGCATTGATCCACAGAGTATGTCTATAAGCTCCTGAAATCACACTAGGGGTTCTGGAAACGTGATTTAAACACAGGTCTTTGTGTAAAGCAAAGATGGTCATTAAAAAAAAATCAGAGTTTTGAGAGAAAGACAGATGGTAAGATAAAGATGGGAGCATAGTCTAAGGGGAAACTACAAGGTTCTCAGTGATCCCATGAGGATGGGAATCTGAAGAGTTTAGGAGAGATGGCTGTGATGATATAGACAAATCTTATTTTACATGTTTAAAGTGCTCAAAACATGTTTCAATATCGTATAATTTTCTTTAGGCAGTATTTAATGAATCCGTATTAGTTTGCCAAATGATTTATTTGGCAAAGTAGTCTTAATGATCTTCTTTAAAAGGTGTTTAAAACTCTGTTTTTCTTGTATTCAAATGTTCTGGGGTTTTGGGTTTTTTCATTAAATGAGAGTTTGAAATGAGAAGTTTCCTTTTATTGCTTTAATATATTTGATTGGTTAAATGCAATCAAGTTTCAGTAATTGATGGATGTTGAAACTGGGGAGAAAAAATATTGCATTTGAATCATAACACTGTGGAAATGTGGAGCATCTGTGATAAGGACACAGTCACTTGCAAATGGTAGCTCTTGGCAGCTTCATGGCAGCTCTTCGAGAACTGAACATGACATTTTGTGAGAAGTAAGGATGAAAGTTTGACTTTATGTACAGATACTTTTGCTAGTCTCTCTTAACACTTGCAGATACTGTGTGACTGCTGTTTAGGTAATGAATAGGTAGGATAAAATGTTCACTGTAGTTCTCTTGGCCAAGTAGTTAGAGAAGATTTAAGCTTAATAAGCCTCCTGATAATTAAGCTTTAATGTAAATAAGGATGGTAATTACTCTATAAAGTTCAGTTGTGATGAAACTGCCACTGAATAGGTGTATATAGCAAGGCTACATTTCACTGCTGATGGAAATGTGACTTTCTTTCAGCTGTTTTGTTGTTGCTGAGGCTTTTTTAATTAAAAAAAAAAAAGAGCACGTTAATAGTTGATTTCTTTCTGAAGTGCAACAAGAATGCTGGGAGGTAATTTACAGGCAAAAGGAAAGCCCCTAAGCCTCCTAGGTTTTAATTTGGGTCTCTCAAAAGACAGGAATAGAAAACATCCTTGATCCAAAAAATATTACTTAAAAGTAGTGAAAGCATATCAATCTTAGAATTCCTTTAAGAGTCTTCCTTGCTCCTCTGTATCAGAGTTAACTTTTAACTGACTGCAACCAGGAACAAATTACAGCAGTTTTTTCTGCACTGGTACATGAGTGAGAGTAGAGGATGGCTGAATCAAACTCTACCCTGACCCTTCCCTCCCACTCCCTGCCCAGCTGGTGCCTGTTTACTCCTTTGGGTATAGCCCATGATCCTGGAAGCCTACACAGAAAGTTAGAAATAGTGGATGCTCTTTCTCCTCTGCATGAGAACATAGGTGAAATCTAACCATAACATACCACATCAGCATGAACTTCAAGTACATCAGCTTAGGTTCAGAAATAGGACCTGGGACTTTGCTTAAAGCTGACCATTTCCACTGCACTGTGTCCTTAGTGATTGCTTTAGAGGTTGAAAATAGGGGTTTTGTGAATCTGGAATATCTGGCAGACCAGGATGTTTAACATCATTGGCCTGTACTCTGTCTTTAGTCCTGAATTTTTGAAACATTTCTCTAGCAACATATTTGGTATTTATGTATTTCCCCTATGGTTTCCAAGACAGGTCATGTTTCTTCTTTTTCTTCCAATATGGAGAGGAAAACGACAGCAATGATACTGACTGCATTTTCAGTGTAGTTATTGCTTTATTCTTGACTTGTTTCAAGCATATCTCACTAAGGCACTGAGTGAAGCTTTGTTCTGTTAGGCTTCCTCTCTCCCACAGCCTGGTATGCTTTGGCAATTTTCTACTTTAATCCAGTGTTGTTTCAGTTTGCAATCCGTTTTCTCTTTCCTTGATTTCAGATCAGTAACTTAGGACAACAAAAATAAAGGCTTTTTGTTACCCAGGATTTGATTTCTCTGTTGAATCTCTTCTTTGTTTTTTTGTTTGGGTTTTTTTTTTTTTTAATGCCCAGTAAAAGCACTTTCCTATTTATAAACTAAAATTCCTTTAATAAAGTTTTCTAGGGAGGAAAATGCAACTCTTCCTGTGATGGTCAGTCTTTGTGTTATTTTTCCAGGTGTGTAAGGTAACCTCAGTGTGCAAGAGAGAAAGGCTGCTACCAATGCACCTCGCAAAGTCAAGAGCTCTCAGGGATGGAGTTGAAGACCACATCAGCTCAAATGGGCTAGATTAAGATAAAAACATATGGGGCTGGTGGAGCATAAGGAACTTTTTTTAAACAAAATTCTGGTTTTTTTTGTAATGGTATGTTCATTTACCTACATCTTTGAAACTATTTGAAATTGCAACCCCTGCTGAGCGCTAGATGTAAGTTATATTCAACTAACTTGAAATAGAAACCATTTTGTGACAAAATCAGATCACAGAACTGATCTTTGTGCCAGTTTTATTGCCCTTAGCCCACATAACTCGGACTCTCAAGGTTAACAGATTGAGAAACTTAAAAAAAAATCAAAAATAAATTAAAAACAAATTAAAAAGAAGCTTGTATTCTTTCAGCTAATGAAGAGAAATTACTGTAAGAGCCTGCAACCTGCTAATTCTGAAATCTTGTAAGAAGTAATAGAAGGTACAGTCAATACTACCTAGGAATGAACTAGAGATAACAACTTCCTTTTAAAAATGGACTTCTAGTGCAATACAGTGTTTTGGTATTTTTCTGTGTAGACATTGAATCACTGAAGTTAGTTTTTAGTTATTAACTATCATGAATCTTCCACATGATGGATTTTCCGCTTTTTTTTTTTACTAAACGGTAATTTCTATTCAAAAGCAGCCTGATGCAAATTAAGAATTTAAACAAACAGAATTTAGAAAAAAATAAATTACATTTCTCTTTTTTCACAATATAATGTTAATGTCAGTATAAATATTAAGAGAAAGTTTTTAATAATTGCTTACACCTGTATTTGCTTTCGTTCTCTAGTTAAAATAAACCTCATTTAGTACAAAAATTACAGTTAGTTTCAAATCAGCAAATAATAAGAATTAACCCTTTTCAAAGAAAAAAACCAATATGGGACTAAAATTGGCTAAAGTCACTGATCAGTTTGAGGAAACGACCTCAAAAGGAGATTATTTACTTTAGAGTTGTTTAGTTATTTCAGTTTTCTATATTTAAGTGTATAGATTTGCAGTCCTTGTAGCTGTGAAAAAATATATGTAATTTGATCAGAGATTATCGAGATCTGTAGCTAGTCTAATGCAGAGGTTTGTTAGGGGCAAAGTCCCCTGCTGGTCTGAGCAGGGCAGCAGAGATTCCCTGCTCCAGCTTGCCTTGCTGGCAGTAGGCGAGCAGAGGTCCCACGTGCAGTGAGGTGCAGTGGGGCTGCCTCACAAGCTAACCAGCTCCATTGGGTGCTCAGTAATATGGCGCTCTCCTGTCCCTCTTGGGGTTGTTCCCAGAGACACCTAATTTGCTGCTCTGCCCCTCTGGGAAGAGATGGGGAACCCTCATCACTGCCACTGCTTTTGGAGAGGCAAGTGCTATGGTGTATAAATTAAAACCTGTATCACAGTGTGTTAGAGCCCAGATTTGGTTACTCTAGTCTGGGTCAACACAATTCCTAACTGCAGTTTAAGTAGCAGACTGAGCTCTTTTAAGTGGGATCAGATAGGTTACAGGTTATAGTGGTGACTATCTACTTGGTTGTCTGCTTCATGAGTTCCATACATTTTTGTTAAACCTTTCTTTTGTCCAGTTAAATGTGAAGATGAGACTGGTCAACGGGGTTCTAAAGACATGGTAGAATCAGTTTGTATGTGCAGGTGCTTTTTTGGATAGGTGATCACTTAACACTAGCATATGTTAGACGGTTGGCTTCTATAGTGTAGTTCTGAGTTTTTAATTTGTGAACATAAAATGTGTACACTAACACCCTGAGTCATCTAACCCTTAATCATCCTTCAAGCAAATCCATAGACTACTCTGCAAAGCGTGGTCAGTAGTTAACATATGAATCGATATCCCTGCATTGCATTGACTTTATCTTAAGCCACAGCCTTTCCAAAAGATGACAGCAAGGAGAAAGAAGGATCTAAAAAAATCTGTAGTGTTGATATTTCAGAAAAGGAATCCTGCCTTGTGTTACTTTTCTGACTAACAGAAACCCCGCCTGAGTTACCACAGCTGGTGGTTGTAAAGACTACAATTTAGAGAAATTATGGAAATAATGCAACTCTTTCTGGCAAATTCTTTTATTTGTCACAAAAATCATTTGGCTGAACTAATTGGCTTGATTTAGAATTCAGGTGCTTTGGGCCTTTTAAGTAATACTCATTCGGCTTGAATAGAAGGTACTGGAGAAGATAAATCAGTCAATCATTACTAGCATAACAAGTGATGATCAAATTAAAGATGATGTCTTAAGGTTCCTCTATTTTTCCTCTGTGTGCATATTTAGCACACCAGATGGTTAATGCAGTCATAATAAACTGGTGGGAATATTTAATTCAATGTGTTCCCAGGACATTAAATGGAGGGTATTATTCTTTGGCTGATGATCAGAGTAAATATTTTGTAATAAAGGGGAGTCCTTGTAGAATATTGCTGGTACTACATGAAAATCACATTTGGGAACAGAAATGTGTTCAAAGCAGAACTTTCTTCACAAAATTAAGGCATCTCAAATGATAATTCCTTTTATATGTTTTTTTTTTTCCTACCACCAATTCAGTATTACTCACTACTCCCCAATTATTACAAATAGGATTAGAAATCATTTTAAAATTGATAGTCGTAGAATGGAATGAGTCTAAGTTAAAGTCTGTAGCCATTTAATTGGCAATAGTCACGTTTTTACTGAATACTGAAGGGCTCAGATGGAATACTGAAAAGCACAGTTAAGAACAACATCTCTGTTAAAGCAGTGATGGTTCCCTGGTAGTGCAGGAAGCCTGTTTGCTCTTGTTGGGAGTTAATTCTGCTCCCTCTGTGAAATCTCGGAGAACTGAAAACATCTTTCCATAGTCTGAAAATCCCTCCACCCCCAAGTATGCAAATGTCCACTAGCCCAGCAGTGATACTCCTCTGTCAATAACCTAATTATCTTTTAACCCTAACCATTTATAACATCATGACTTTCTTTACTCCCATAGAGCAGCTTTTTTTTCCCCTGTGAAAGTGAGATTAGTAGAATGAAAACAAGGATAAACTTAGCCTATTAAAATAGGCTAGTTAATAACTGGAGGGGGGAAGATCAGCTAGAAATCTGAATACATACAATTAGTGGGCAACTGAACTGAAAAGCAAATTACCTTCCTGAGTGCATTTATCTCAGAACTGGGTAGGTCATGGTCTCTAGCCAGGGTTTTCTTTTGAAGAGTCCTCTCACCTTACAGGCAGAGAACGTCATTATCTGCTCGTAAGAAGGCTGAGAACCTAATACTGAAGGACACTTAATTTTATGGGGCGTTAGAAGTAAGTTGCCTTCTCTCTGAACCTTTCCTGACAGATTAGTGTGTGGTTTTGAAAGAGTAACAGGACCTGCCATTTGACACTATCCCATTTCACTGTAGGAGAAGCAAAAATTTGGGTAGGAAGCATTGGGATGAATAGCTAATGTCTCTTGATTTCTAGACACACACATCTATATATTCCCAAACAGAAACATGATTGTCCACACACAACTGTGTTAAGCCTGTACTATTGTTAAGTTTGTACAGTTAAGCACACAAGTCTAGAAGGCCCAGAACTTTAAGGAGTTTAGATATCAAAGGTACCAATTTCTCTGAGAGATGGCATGTAAATAGGCTAGCACAGAATTTTAGTCTGCCCTCTTTGGTTAGACTGCATTTTGTTAGGACTGTGTCAAGCTGCACATAGCCAAACTGATTGTTAAGAAAGCTTTTGTGCCAGTGTTGGCTAAACTGACCTACTGCAGAAATAAAATCCTATGGGGTAGAATCCGATTAACAGAAAACTGGGAACTAGCAAATCCCTCCAGAAAGCAGAAGACACTAAGTATTATCCGTAAAAGTCCCCCTTTGCAAATTAGCAGTGGAAAAATTGTTTTAGCTATTACTGCATAGGAATAAACAAAGCAAGCTCAAAACTAACAGCAAACACCCAGTGCTACAGAGCTCTTTTATTTCCTTAGAGATCCTCCCTGCCTCAAAGCTTTCAAATGCATCTAAATTCACAGATGAACACTCTCAGCACCGGGGACAAAGTGACAGTGGTTTGTTTCTACAGATACTGTTAGGTTCAGGATCTTTACTGACATCTGTAGTCACTAAAGTAGTGTATGAATTTGCATTTGTAGCTAATTCTAATAATTGGTTTAGAGTTAAATGTCAAGAGTACAGAGCTATGGAAGTGTTCTGATTTATTTTACAATTAAATACAGGGCTTTTGGGGATGGTGGGGGTTTTTTTTTTTTAAATGCCTTTGGAACCACAGACTGTCAAACCCCACTTACGCAGTCAAGCCCAAATGCGCAAATGCCTTTTGAAGACGTCCAAATGGCAGAACAGTATCTTAAATATACATAAGTTTGGTTACAACAGTAAATATTTACTACAGAAATATGGTACCTGGACAGTAAAAAAATAAAGAGGAAGAGAGGCACTGCAATTTTATGTTTTATTTGAACAACAGGGAAAAGGGTCTGAGGAAAGAGGAATCAAACTGGGATTCGTAGAAAATTGCCTCCTTCATTTCCTTTTTATACGGATCATTAGTCAAATCTTCTGCTGCATTGATGCACTTTCACTGCCCCCTCCTCTGAGCTTTGCCAGCTGATACCAGCTAAAGCTGTCTGATGTAATTCTCACTTTCCTTGTGCTGTAACCTTTAACTGTGTGTTTCTCACTATTTAAGTCTGACAGGTAGAAAATAATTCCTGCTATTAGAAATAGGTTGTGAGCTTTGATTTGGAGTCAGTAGCTGACGAAGAGGGGAGCAGAAGGATGGCAATGAAGAAGCCTGGGCTGCTTTGCCACAGGCTTCCTGTGCCACTGAGCAAGTCACTTAATCTCCCTCTACCTGTTTCCCAGCCATATGCAGGGATAATAGCTTTTCCTTAGCTTATTGCAGTGTTGTTAGGATAAAGACTTTGAAGGGATTAGGTTCCGTAGCTGGAGGCTTTAAAAGCACTTTGGATGGATAAAACAAGTTGCTGAAAGCAGCTATCGAGGTCCTAATGTAAACTGTATCAAAGTCACAGTGGTGGCCTGGCATCCTCCTGGTATTCACATTGTGTATCTCCCTTCCGTAGTCTGGCTAACACAAAGAATTTCTCCTATATAACTCACACATATGAACAAAAATCGAAGTATGTGTCACGCAGCTTCCCAAAATGTTAAATACACAGTCATCCTTAATGTTCTTTTAGCCAGTGCTGAAATGGAAAACAGTAACACTGGCTATCTCCAATTCTCTCTTAATTAGAGTTGCAGCTCCCTTTAAGTGTTAGAGCTAAGTAGCAAATTGCTTCCCAAATATCCAGGTGAGACGAGAAATCTCTTAGTCATGATTTTGACCTACCAGTTTCAGGCCCAATAAGTAACCAGAAGAACTGAGGATGTCTGAGTCAGCTGAGACCATTTTACTGAATCACTAGCACAGTCCCCAAATGTTTCTTTATAGGTGGCTGCATACGTACACCGATCCAGCACCTACTTTCAATCAGTCAGATTGCTCATGTGCTAACTGAAGCAAAATCTGGCATGGTGGGGGGTGAGGATGTAACTAATGTTATATAAAGAGCAATCTAACTGCCAAGGCTCTATGTGTGTGTTACTGTTGTCCTCAAGAAAGTGTACTCATCACTTTTCCAGAGTGTACCCCAGGGCTCTGACATTGCACAGTGGTTGCCATTTAAGAATATTTGCTAGGGATTTATACCCTTTTTCATCAAAAATAATAGAGCTTTGTCCCCCTTTCAAAATTAATTTGACCTGTTTTTGGGTGTGAAGATTCTCAGCCCTTACCTCTCAATGGTAACTTTTTTCCTTTTCCTAAAAAAAAAAAAGTACACAAGTCTGATGGCTAAGGGCCCAGCGATGGAGCTTTTATTTGAATTTTTGCATTCTTTTGTAGCTCCCAAAAATCATGCCAGGCCATGATAAATTGAACTTTAAAGTTGTGATGCTTCATGTATTTCAAAAGAAAGCCTCTCTAACGTAATGCTAATGTTTTGCATAAATTTCTTTGAATAATGCTTCTGAGAAATTGTAAGCTGATATGACACAGTACAGAGGCAATAATAGAAGAATTATGTAAAGGTAGGCTGGACTTTCATTCTAGCATTTTTGCGCTAAGACATCCCGAAGAATATCGGTGCTTTCTAGTGATGTAGGCCTTCAATTCCCTTCTTTACTAGAAAACTTAGGTTCAAAGACAAACTCTTAATAGACGCCTTATGGGGCTGGAACCACATTACCTCACAGAGGTACTGCCTTCTGCTGCTGCCCAGCCAGGATGGTTTCTACAGAGCTCAAACAATGGTAGGGCTGAACCAGAAGCATGGAGACCCGTCTGTCCAGTTCTGAAGTGCCTTGGGAGGCTGTTTTGTCTATTTTGGATGTAACATGCTGCCTAATGTCGAGAGAGGGCTCATGCCTTGTTAACCTGCAGGATGTGCAGGTGGCATTAAAGCTACATGTTTAAGGACTGACTTCCTAAAGCCTGTTTGGGAACCTGTGCTGTCCCCTCTACAGCGGGTGCTGCATGTCTTCTGATCAGCACTCCTCTGCTTGCGGCAGCTCGTTGCTCTGACCCACGAGGTCGTGAGCGAGGCAGCTGCTCTTACTGTGTAAGGAGAGCACAACTCCAGAGACAAAAGGTTTGGAAAGACTAGCACTGCCGGCAGCACCCAGCTCTGGTTACTCTTGTATTAGATTTTATGTATTTAATTAAGATGGATATGTTAATTACAAGCTTGCTGTACCTTAGCATAAAGATTGTCATCTCTCTTTGGTAGTTACAGTAACTCCTGCTGGATCATCAGGGCAGCTGTAAAAACACCCATTCTTCCCATCCATTCCTCCCTTACACAGGGAGCAGAGAAATCCCAGGAAATACAGTTGAAACCAAATTAGATGGCAGCAAGGATGCTGGAAGAGAACAAACTGGGAAGTGTCTAGACCAAATAATTTTAAGGACAGCTTGTGAGGTGCAAAAAAGATGAAAATTACTGGGCAAAAAACGTATATGGCAGAGCACTGAACTTTTGAGTTATCACTCAGCTTTGACCAAGAACACCACTGCACTTACAAGCTATGCTTACTAGAGAAAACATGTGGCCAAGAAAAACAGTTCTTCTCATGAGCTTCCCTTCTGTGGTGTTAGCAGTGCATAGCTCAAGAGGGGAGGTCTGTTAACATTTGTAGTAGTGAACAGTGTGACACAATGTTTCCACAGAAAAAATTCTGCTTGTGTTGATTGGGAAAAAGCCTATTTACTTCCTTGACTGCAAAGAAATTTCACAATTTCAATTTTAGCACTGTTGTTGTACCGGGAACTCCCTTTGAAGTTGTTAATGCTCCAGGGAGATCTTGTTTTGTGTTGTTTGAGTCTGATACACATTATAGTCAGATTTTGATCCTTTGTGACAACAGCATAAACTCAGAATAAATCCTGTTGGGTCCCTGCCCACAGCCTTTCAATGGAGTAATTCCGTTGCAGGTGGCAGCAGCATCTGGTCTTTTATGTTTTTAATAGTGGCTGTAAGGTCCTCAAAGGATGAGCAATTTGTGTACGGCTCAAGTTCTTTTCTTTCAACTAAAGCTTGATAATGACGTTCTCACCCACAGTTAAAAAAAAAGAAGTGTAAAATACAGCAGTGCTCCGGGTCTGCGAACAGCTGCTCCATCACTGGGAGTCTGTGAAGGTCAGCATTACCTGTAGGGATCTCAGCCCACAGGCGATACTGTCAAACTGAATTTTGCAGCTTAAGGTACCTTTGGGGAACTAACTTTAGTGCCCCTAGGCACTTTGACAGTGTATTAATGGGGCCATAATTCCAGCAGCATTAATCAGACCCCAGGATGTAAAAGGGAATGATTCACAGAGAAACAGTGTGTTCTCTCAGTCTGTCACTGTGGGAAGGCATTGGTAATGCATGAGTGGGACTGTGATATTTTTCAGTTCACATGCTTAGGGATTTCCTCTGCAGCTTCAGGAAGGGTTTTATTTCTCTGCAGGAAGAAGAGACAGGGGTCCCTTGAGAGGAAAGGTAAGGTTTCACAGGTCAAAGTGTGGATGTGAAGAACAACTGGCTAAGGTTGAAGGACCCTGTTTAGGCCGGCAGGGTGACTTGCCGGCACAAGCTCGTGTACTGAGACAGACCGATCTGTTGTTGGATTTTAAGGGACTGTTGTTTTGTCTTTTGTTTTAAAGCAAGCTGGGGAAAGCCAATGTTGATGCTTAAGAAAAGAGCTGATGCACAGGAGATCAGGGCTCTGTTCACAGTATTGCTGCAAATATTCATCCAGGGTCCATGGCAGATGTTCAAGCCCAGCCAGCTGCTCTGGTGGGGCATTTGGTGACCGCTGGTGGGGTGGTTAAGCATTGCTGAATACCTGAGATGACTAACGCCATGCTGTGTGCAATTCTCACCCCCACTTTCTCCTCCATTTCTTTCTCCTCTCCTTTTGTTTATCTTTACTTGGTTAGCTTCCAGCCAAACACTGAGGAGCAGGAGAGTGCATCATTCAGCATATTGAGGAGGAAAGCAGGGTCACAGCCCTGACTCCTATAGCATCAACACAAAATACCCGTAGCAGAGTCTGTTTCCTTAGGGGGAGGGACATAGGCTCTGCCCTGCTAGTCAGGCCTGTGATCAGTTTGGCCATTGGCCTAAGTTAGGCTAGATAATCTGAATTGCTTTCTGTTTAAAAAGGCAGCAAGGGAGGGGAAGAGTTTGATATGGTCCTATCAAGAAATAGTGTGAAAACTAATTGCAGTATGGGAGGGAATGGGATACCAGGGCTGTGATCCAGGAATGGAAAATGTGGGCTGTGAGACAATGGAAAACCTTTTAAGAGATACGTACTTTTGACTTGTTCCAGAAAAGGGGTAGTGAACAAGTGAAGATGGTTTCAGGCACTTTTTACGTTTTCTGTTTTTGATCTAGGTCTGCTCCAGCTCCTACCCAAGGTCCCACCAGTGCTGGGGCTGCAGGGCCACCTCCTGCTACCAACGTGTCAAGCAACAAACGGCTACAGCAGACACAAGCCCGGGTGGATGAGGTAAGTGGCTCTAGGTAATTTGTTGCTCACCGCAAGGGTGCTGATGTGATTTTTTTTTTTTTTTTTTTTTCTTTAAGATGCTTTCCTCTGTAGTGATCCAGCAACTCCTGCTTGTCTGAAGGTAGTGGATCTAGGAAATGAGGTTTACTAAAGGATGGCATTTATGAGGAGGCAGATAGTACAAGAGAGATCCTGAGTATGAACATCCTTGAACCAGCAGCGCTTCTGCAGAATAAACGTGGGCATTGGTGCCAATTCAGAAATTCATCCCAATCAGTCAGGTTAGGAGGAAATGTCATAGTGGAACCAGCTCTTCTAATGTGTTCCTGCTTTCCTAAAGGTTAGATGCTAATCTCACAGGCTGTTTCACAGGGACAGACCATTGGCTTCTCATAGATAGATTCAAGCCATGAGAATTGTACAGCTGAGGGCTGTGTTCATTAGCCAGAGCTCTGTTGATTAATCATCACAATTTATTCCCAAAGAAAGGCACCCACACATGATGTCGTAACAGCATCTTCAACAGATCCCCACTCCTTTTGTTGGTCTTGGAGGACCACATGCCCGTTCCAGCATGGATCCTTAAATTCTTGTAGCATACAGACTGCCCCGCCACCTCGGCTGTAATGTCAGTGTCCATTTAACTGCTGTGATAATGGGAATAAGCGAGCATACCACCGCTCGTGGGTGTAGTCCCCGAGCGTACCAGCAGTACAGTAGCAGCTGTAACATCCTTGCACACCTGCTGTGCAGATTTGTGTGCTGGGTATTAAGTATGGAGTTTTGCTAAACCCCTACAAAGACTTAAGTAACTAATTACTTACTGTCCATGGGGAAGTGGCCAGGGCTTGTGTGATTCTTTAATGCCAATTCAATAAAATACACATTAGAAAATAGCTATTTACATGCATAAAGGCCTCTATTTTCAAAAGCTCCAGGTATGCTTTAAAAATAGTAGAGAAGACTTCACAACATCCAACTGAAATGCATTTCTTAAAATGAATTAAACACACCTGTCAAATTGAGGTTTGTCTTTTTGAGAACTTTTTCTTTGCTGAAGATCTGAAACAGGGTCTTTCTGGCCTCCTCATTGCTGATGCTCGGAGCTGATCACAGGAACATCCTCTGGCTGCAGAAATGTCTGCAGAAATTTCTAGGCCCAGTTCTCTCATTATCACTGATTTTCACATCACACTAACTTCATTGACGTTAGTGGAGTGTCTCTTGCAGTGGGAAAGGAATATTATATTTCAGTTTTTGTCTTGGGTCAAAATAATGAAATAAACTTCTTGTCCTGAACATGCTACATTATGATGGTGCTGTAATTGTTTATGTGAGCTACAGCAAAAGTAATTGTCCCTAGAAGATGAAAAATAATTGCTAGTTATTGTCTAAAATGAGTGATGCAGGTCAGATACATAGGGCTCTTCAAGCAGATCAATAGAGATTGCTCCAGTGAGGCTAGTGAACCCCCGCGTTGTGTTTAAGATACTCTGTATTCTGAGACTTTTCACTCAAGCCCATGCACGTCTGTCTTCTTGTGAAGCATGATGATGTAATTTTGGCAGAACTCTTACCCAGTATGAGGGGACAATGAGTAGCTCTTGGATTTGAGGATTATGCATGTGATAATCAGGGTCCACGTTTTTTTCGCCTCCTGCTTGAGAGGGAGGCTGAGGTTGGTATGGGTTTTGAGTGGACAGCACATGGTCAGCAGATACTTGTTTAATAGGGAAATCACAGTATAAGAATAGCCAAGGGAGAAAAATGCCACTGGGCTTTCAGTACTGTGAAGTCACTGTGGTGAAACTGGTTTATAGCACCTAAGGATCTGATCTCCTAAGCATTGCTTTGACCTTCCTACTAGATCTTTCCTGATTGTTTTTCTTTCCTGTCTTGTGGGAAACTAATCTGTAGGTGGCACCAAACACCACAGCACAGCACTACACTCTGGCTATTCTGCTCCAAGTGCTGTTCTGCACAGCACTTCAGACCCAAACCCAAAACTCAGCAACGCAATCATGACTTTGCTTAAGAGAAAATTTTTGGTCTTAGTAAAATGACTGACATTTTTAATGCTGATATCATATCAATGCTGATATAGTATTTCAGCTATATCCATGTTGGGTTTTCCCCTCTGATTTCTCTAGGCATTCTAGAGCTTATTTTCTAAGGCACAGGTCTTGTTTTTAGTCTAGACAAACATTTATTTATTTGACAAAAATGCAGTCTCGTTTGGACGAGTGTTCACTGCAGTCAGGTTAAATTCAATAAATAGTTCTGGGCAAAAAAAAGGAGAGAATGGGTAGGAAATGTTACAGTATTTTGTTTCAGCATTTTCAAATAGTTTAAAATTTTTACTATGAAACGTTGTACCAAGACAAAATTCAGCTAAATACTAGCTGAGAAATGAAAAAAAAAAAGTTTTTTAAATTTGATATGAAGTTAATGCTTGAAAGGTTTTGGTTTGGAAAAGCAAGTAAGAAAATTTGGGTTGATCAAAACATTTGATTTTGTTTTAGGTTTGGTAGATAAGTGTAACATTTACATTAGTGATGAATTTGTACAGGATTTTTCTTTAGAGTTATTGGCTTGCTAGAAGAGGATTTTCGTCTAACTCAAAAATATATGCATGAGCGTCCTTACCTATTGTGTGCTGGCTGCGCACACTTTTTTTGCTGAGGCTGTGCAATGAGGTGGCATGAGCTCCCTGCTACGCTTCAGGCTGAATTTTCTCAGATAAAATTTTCTTCTCCTCCACTTTCAAGCAGGACTTCAAATTATGGCTGGAAAGTCATCTTGTCCGAGAAAGATCTGCAGAATGAGTAAATTCCTTCGTCAGGAAATGCATATAGTTCCCTTTAAAGTCATCTTTATCTAGCCAATTTCTCTAGTTCAGGTAAGGAAATTATATTAAATGTATAAGAAAAATAATGGCTTCGTCTTAGTGATGACCAGGCAAACATCAGCCAAACTGTAGCAGAGGTACTGGTCTCCATCAGTTTTTCATATCTATAGTGAAGTAGCTAGTTGTAGGCTGAGAGAAATCAAAAGCTTCAATGAAACTAATTACGGTATTTCATAACGTCCCTTTACTTTTTACCTTTAAGGGCATCTGAGCACGGTATAACTATGTTCATCTTGTTCTCACTGTGTCTGTTTCCATAGGCATGGGTTTTGACGCACTGTCCAGGTAATTGCCATCACAGACCATGATGGCAAATGGCTGGTATCAGTATGAGATGTGACATTCTAGAGTGTGACCTTCGGCTTTACTGTGTGTGGAGTCTAACGTGAGGCTGTGCCTTTGCAGGTGGTAGATATCATGAGAATGAATGTGGACAAGGTGCTAGAAAGAGACCAGAAGCTATCAGAGCTTGACAACCGGGCAGATGCATTGCAAGCAGGTGCCTCACAATTTGAAACCAGTGCAGCCAAACTGAAGAGAAAATACTGGTGGAAAAATTGCAAGGTAAGGAATATAAATTCTTGTTAAGAATCACTTCATGGCAGACATTACTTTCGCTTGCATTTAATGGGACTTTGCTTGCAGGATGACATCTCTAAGTGGTCTCTTCTTGTCACGGGGAGAAAGAGATGCCTTGCCCTCGAGGCTCCAGGATAATAAGTCAAGCAACTTTGATTTTTACCAGAACCTATTCTCTAGATAATTTCTGCAGTATATAAAATGTAGATACAAATTTTGATGCTTCAGTCAGTGCCTGCAGATAGGGATGGGAGAGCATTCTGTGTTAATTCATGTCAGTTCCCTGTGTGAACCATAAAACCTGAACAGGTGTAGTGAATTCTAGTAGTGGAAGAAAAGAAGCTTTTTCTTTGTGGGAGATCATCAGCCTCTTGATCTTTCTTCAGGATGGTAAATTACCAAAAAAATACTTCGTTCCACAAACCATGGTGAGAAGTGAGGAAATAGTCTCTTTTAAAGAGGGGCAGATTAGGATAGAGCAGGACTTTAATCAACCAGCTCTCTCCTCTGCCATCTTCAAAGTCTCATCCTTTCCCGTGAGCAGAGGGAACCTCACTCTCCTTTGCTTTTTCATACCTCCTCCAGGATTTGTGTTTTCTGGACCTAGAAACTTCAGCTCCTCTTATCCATATAATTCCCCATATCCTTGCTTCTTTCTACTCATGCACCGCCAACACATGAACACTATGCCAAAAGTTCAGCTTCATTTCCGTTTCTCTTCAATACCATCTTTGCTGCTGATCATTCATGTCCACCCAAATAAAACCACCTGTTCCCAAAGGAGAATCTGGTATCTCTTACCAGTCTGTTGCCTGCTTTGTCTCTTCAATTCACAGTGCTATGAAATGTAAAGCAAGGCAAAATATTCTGGGTAAACTACATGCACAAACACTCCAGAAATAAGTGGATCTAGATAGAAATTCAACTGAGCAGTTCCTCTGGGCCTCTTCTCGCTGTTGCCCAGTTGCTTTGCCTGACAGTGCAGGAAGCAGGGCTTTTGGGAGCTACAGGCACAGATTTTGAGTTAGGTTCACCCATGCTGACTGCAGTCATCACAATGACCTACACTACACTAGACCTTCAAACGTAGCCTCATTCTCCCTTCCTCATTGTCCTTTCCTGCTTTACCCTGACAAACAGAATCCCCCTGTCCTTCCTCTGGCTCCTAAATTCTGGAAGGAGGGGGAAAAATAAATAAATCTCCTGCAAGCCAGTGGCTGGCTCTGTCCTCCAGACATATGTTGGGAGGAATGAAGGCCTTGATTTGACATGTCCACGTTTGTTGTTTTTGAGTCTTTCTATTCTCACTGGGGTAATGATGGGAATTGGACTGCAGCATCTCTGGTGGCCTGTTTAGCATTCAGCAAGTCTCACATGCGGGCCTCTACCCCATACAACTCAGTGCTGGTATGGTCTGCGCACAGCTGGCTCTGATGTATCTGTTCTTGTGGGAACAGACTTCAACTTTGCGATGAGCTATTTCCAGGCTAACACACTGGAAACCGTGCTGGCTAGCATGGGCTATCTCTCTTAACAGCACAAGTACACAAAGCCAGCACAAATAGCTGATAGTCATTAGACATCTTCAGCTGTCTCTTCCCTGACTATGGGAATGTGGTGAAAAGTGATCATGTTACTCCAGTATAAAGTGGTACATGGCCATGTGTGAATCCAGCCACTTAAATCACCTCTGGAGTTGTTTTACTTTGGAAGTTTACTTTTTCTTTACTTTACTGCTGGAAATGGACGAAGTTGGTCACTGCATCTTAGCTGATGGGCAAGAACTTGCTGGCTTTGACAAGAGGCTATGTGCATTGCTGGTGGTCAGCTGTTCCTAAAACTGACACTAAATTTGGGGCTTAAACAAGTCTGTTGCAATGAGTCCGCGAGAATTAAAAATGCAGGGAATGAGCCACTAAGTAAAAGCAAAAAAACTAAGGGGTTAATGTCTTTCATGTGAAAACCTGACTTTCTCTTTTTTTTCTCATAACTTTCTTTTTACAGATGATGATCATCCTTGGTGTAGTATGCGCAGTCATTCTCATTATAATTATAAGTGAGTAATTAATTTTCTCTTTTGTTTATGATCTCAATAGCTCCGTGACTTACGAAGTGCTGATGTATTAAAAAACAAAACAAAACAAAAAATGGATAGAAAATATTTAAACTGATTAATTTGTGAAATTCCCCTTCTAGTGTCATGCTGTTATAGTGAGAATTGTGTAAACTCTCTGGACGCTTATATAGATAGAATTTGTTGACATTTATTGTATTTTACATTAGCATGTTACATAACTTTCCCTAGGATTACAGACTCTCCCTTTTCATGTTCATATAAATTTTTATGCAGTCTCAGTTATCTTCCTTTCATTACAACCAGTAATGAAACTGGTGTTTTCTAGTGAGAACAGTAATGCTTGAATTACCTCGTGCCTATAAAAAGAGGGTGAAGGCCCAAAGGCAAACGGGCCTTTTTAAAGCACGATTTTTTAAAAGCATGTAGGTGCCTAGTTCCCACCAAATCAGCTGGAATTTGAGATGTTGGTGCTTCTGAAAATCCCTTTGCATCTTGAATACCTAAATATTGTTAAAAGATGGCCCAAAGTCTTACTGATTTCTTGTCTTGAAAGGTCATCTCATTCCACACATTTGTTATAGGAGAGATAGCATATGAATGAATAATAGCAGTCGTGCTGATTGGGAGTCAGGGATCTTGTAATGACAGGAACTGGACATTTTATTTATGTAACCTCTGTGTTAACAACAGCCGTTATGTGACATAACTGTAATATGGCATTAACTCCTAAAAGGGAGATTTCTTGAGTTAGACAATCCAGCTAGTAACCCAGAAGAGATTCACCAGGAGGCTAGACTGTGGATGTGAATTAATTCCCAGCTCTCAAATTACATGCCTTATATTCATCATGTTTCCATTTTCCCCTGTTGCTTCTGTAAAGAAGGCTTACAGAATCACCTGTAAACATGACTAAATGGATTGAGATACATGTGGCAGTTTATTAGTCTTATGAACGCTGCCACCAGAGTGACCCAGAATAATTCTAGGGTTTCGTAACACTGATACAGCAAGAATGGGAAATGGCTAGATATTAATTAACTATATTAACTGCGTACTCAAGGCAACTGGCTTCAAGGGAAAGACGGGCCTTTGTTCTGCAGTCTAGTGCAGCAACCTGGGAAGACGTGCAGCCATTGAATTGATTGCTGT
This sequence comes from Fulmarus glacialis, assembly GCF_000690835.1. Lineage (NCBI taxonomy): Eukaryota > Metazoa > Chordata > Aves > Procellariiformes > Procellariidae > Fulmarus > Fulmarus glacialis. Next base: position 43,782 of record NW_009235873.1, read on the forward strand.
GTATATATGCGTCATTGAGCGTTATGTGTATCTTAACAAGAAAGTAAAAAGCAGACAAGATAGCTCATAATTTCTCCTTAGAAGTTAAGCCTGAAATTATATGTAAGTAATAACATTGTTTCCCTCCTGGTTTTAAATGTTGGATGCCTGTTCTGGTAAGTTGAAAAATAGAAATAGCAAGTTTGACATGGCTTAGGTTGGGTTCAGGATTATTTAATCACAAACTTCAGTGTCACATCATCAAACCCAGGTCGTGACTCACCATGGTGAGATCTAGTGCAAGTTTGGTGAGATTTATATGTATTTAAGGTCTGGATCTTAAATTATTTTTTCAGTCTATTTGATCCTTCTGTAATAGTACCTAAAGGTTGCAGCTTCGGGAAGGACCCTGTGTATTGAACTCAATGATGTATTTATTTACGGTAGCTCTCAAGCATATGTTTAAATCCGGTTGACATCAAGCGTCCAAGTGCTGCCACAGACAAGGCCTGCATGGATTCTACAGTCACTGATTTGAATTGGAACAAGATCATACCCTCCATGCAGGGCTGGCTATAGATGCAGATAAATTGGGTAGTTCCTCAGTGCAACAAGCTACCATGGGTGGTGAAATGGCCCAAGCCAGGCTTCCTACCAGCCTAATAGTGGGGCCCTGGAAAAGCAGGCTGGCTCCCTGCTGAAGGAAGAGTTACAACATGTGGGACTGTAGGTGATGCTGGAACTGGGGATGGTGGCTAATATCACCATCAGTCCTTGCCCTTTCTATCTTTTGAGCCGCAGTTTCCCCTGCTTTCCATGCCAGTTCTCCTCTGAACCCCTTTTGACATGGAAGGAGCAGCCCCATTCCAGCCAGAAGGCATATTGTGTGCAAGACATGTCATGCTCTTTCAGCAAAGGTGTGCTGAAGGTGTTTCCCATCCTCTGTTAGCACACACTTCTGTGAGATAAAGCGCAACAGTAACTCTCTAATAACTGTTGGTTTATGTATTTTTTTTTTTTCCCTTCTGCTTCCTTTCCCAGTTTATTTCTCCACTTGAAAAAGCGAAGAAGGAAGACTTGGCACAACTTTGTTCATATCAACCAATGATATCAGTGTTCCTTTGTTGAACTCCGCTTCTTAATTCCCGGTCTCTCGGGATTTTTGCTTGTAATAACCCATAAGCATTCAGTGTGGTGTGTTCTGGAATTCTGTTGTTTCCACAAGAAACTGTACCAGCTAAATACTGCCAAGTAGTTCCATACACTGTCTTATCACTGTGTCTTAAAATGTGTACGCACTGACCTTCAGAAACTGTAGTATATGAAAAGCATCCTAAACATCTCAGAATCAGAGAATGCAGCTATGGGGAAGCTCCTGCTTAAAGCGACACTGTCAGGTGGATTGGACCCAAACGTAAGGTTGCAGCAAACATTAGGGCCAAAATTCTCAATCTGAGCACCTAAAGTTGGATGGCAAAATCCACTATATCAGATGTAACTTTTTGAGGTAGTGAGTATCCACTACTCCCATTGAAGAGAGTGGTACTTAGAAGTATTCATGTAAGACATCTTATTTCAATTTAGCCAACAACACACAGATTTTTTGAGATTAGTTGTAGTACCCACGTCTAAAAACATTGCCTGCAGAAAATAAATAGGACTGGATTATCATCTTTTATGGATTTAAATTTTTCCTTATGGGGTGTTCTGTACAACCAGGATGGCCTCAATATGAAAGTGAGAAAAAAACCTGTATGACAACCAAAAAAGCATTAGCTAGCACAATCTTGAAAAAGCCCAGTGAAATGCAAAAATGGTAATACAATCATCATAAATGACCAAGATACAGACTTTTGCTAAAAACTCAAAGCGCTGTTTGTCAGACTTCATGGGACTCCCTTGAATGCCAATCGCCAATACTTACAGCCCTAACTTAAAGCACATGAACAACTTTGATGATGTCTGTGGCTTCCCAGCACAATTGTAGGAAGCTACCTCTGCACCATTTTGCAGAAATGGTCCCCACTGTGAGGACCATTCAAAAATCGGGAAGAAGAAGGTATGGGTAAATAGAGGGAACAGTGGAGAGAGGCCGAGAAAGGGAAGGGTGCCTAGCAAAGCTTTCCTGGAGAAGAGGAAGGCACAGAAACACTGTTTTTGTGGTAGTGTTAATAGGCTTTTTAAAAATTTAATTTAATTTCTGTGTGTATATAGTTCATAAACTATAGTGTTGTCTTTGTAAAGTGCTCAGCTGAGATATTTTTCATACTCAATTAGTTTAAACTAACATTTGATGTAATTAAGAGAAATTATATATTGCAGTTTGAGAGAAAGTTCTTGTATGCTGTTGTTGTAGGGTTTCTCCCAAATGTTGAATTCCTTGTTTTTTCTTTTTTAAACATTTAATAGTTTAATCATAGATAACCAAACTAAAAATGAATTATGAAATTTTGAGCCAGGAAATTCTGAAGGGGTCTTTTTAGGATAACTCCTTCAGAATTTCTAAGAAGAATTCATAGAATTTAAAAAAAAATTTTTTTAGGGTTTTTTTTTGTCTGCAAGTTAATTAGGGCATATAATGGTGATAATAGTAGTGCAAATATTCCCACTGTGGAGCATCTCTCTTGACAGGGTCTTAGATTAAAAAAACAGAGACCCAGACCAGCTCGTTGCAGTGGAGGTATATACAAATTGTGCTTAAGTAAAATTTTGCAGAGAGAATAAGCAATGATCAGTTGAAAGGTTCCAGTTGCATTTTTTTCCCTATATATTTATTACTTCATATTCACATGTACTGTTTCATATCATTAAATAGTAAGCAGCCACAGTCTTAATGAAACTTAATTTTCAAAGTTACTAATGTGCTACTGGACTCCCTGGTATGCACTGTTCACTTCAGTCCTTTAGCTGAGTAAGTACATAAACAATTCTAAAATCCTCACGGGCCAGCCAGAAAACTGTGCTGTCATGAAGGGCCTGACTCCATGAGGTGCCACAACTGAATACTATGTATAATTGAGCCTTCGCTGGAAAAGGAATAAGCCGTCCAACTTCAGGACCCTTTTTAAACTACTAAGATATTTGGCTAGCTGATATGAAAGAATTATCTTCTAAGAGTGAGACCCTGCCACCCATACCCATGTTGAGCATGGCTTGATCCTCGCAGGGATTCTCTACAGGAATGCTGAAAGGACTCATGAGATGAAGATAGCTTTCACTGGAGATGGTACAATCAGTAAGGTTATATGCTGATACAGATCCTTAATGCAGATGGTGCCTTCTCCTGTGAGAGTCTGAACTGACTACTTAGCTGATATGGCTGCAAATACACATCAAACAGTTTGGATTCTCTAACTACAAAGATGCAAAGTTTCCAAATGAAACTGTAATGAAACTGCTATAAGGATGCAAAGCTTACATCCTCCTAGCTAATGTATCTCAAGCAAGCTAATAATCAAAGGAGAGCTTTAGGGGAGAGTGGAGAAGAGAAACTGCTGGTTGTGGAATGTGTACTCATTCTCCCTCAAAACAGTAACTAATGGGGATGACTGCTAAATGTTGGTGAAAATTTGCAAGGAAGAGTTTAGTCAAGAAACCTAGCCTCTAGAGGGTTATAAAATGTTTGTGAAGAGACAATTTCCTCCTTGTGTGCTAACGAAATATGCTAAATTAAGGTGTTTAACCCTTTTAAGTTGTTTGCATATAGTGTGCTCATGAATGCTCAGTGTTTGCTAGTTGTGCTGTGCTGGTTGGTTGCAATCAGTAAGATAACCCATGTAACATGAACAAGTATGTCGTTCCCTGATGCACAGACCCAGAGTCAAACTGCTCCTGCAGAGGGTTAATTCTTCTGCAAGGAGAATATGGTAATATAGGACTGTTCAGGGTCATAGATTGTGCAACACCATCACATATATGTAGACTGGTACAGAGGACAATCTATATAAACACAGTTGGAGATCTTATTTGTGTTGAAGCCAGGATTGATTGCTTTCCACTCACTGCCTCTGCATTTAAAATGTCGATGCAGTTACAACTGCCTACTTGTAATAGTAAATTTCCCATGAAAAGGTTAACTCATTCTTGTTTAGTCAGCACTAATTAGAATTTCAATTACTGGGTAGAATTTCAAGTACTACTCTTCATCACTAACTACTGCCTAGGCTTTTACCTTCGGCTGGTAAAAAGGCACAGAAGGGCTTCCTTTTACCCACTCCCCAGCAAACCCTCAGGGGACTGAAAGGCTAATTGCTTTCTGACTGCCATCTTGGGGACTGAACTGAGGACTTCTCTGGCTGGAAGCAAGGATTTTGATAGCTTTAGCCAGAGTTAGACATTGTTTGAGACTTGCATATTCTATCCATATAAGAAGCGCTTACTCTTCCTCTGATTTCTGGGCTACAGCTGTACAGCTAGGGTGCTAGCATGATATGTCATTCAGGAACAGCGTAGCTGAAATGGGATGGTTAGGAGCTGGTCTGTGCTTGTACCACACCTCCTGTTTGGCTTGCCAATAAGTGCACATCAGCTTCTGAGGTTGAAGAACTGTTATTTGCCTCCGCTGTCCACAGGCTAGTAAGGTTCTGCTTGGGCATTACTTCTTCCTTCTAGTTTAGCTCACCTTGCAATAACATAAATGTGGCTTTAAACCTAAAAAAATTGGTACACAGAACTTGCAGGAGCAAGTAGCATGGAAGCCCAAACGGGGCACTTGACCTGATTTTCACTTGACAACATTATGTAACAGCACAGTCAATCCAACATAGTCCACTGTAATCCAATATTATTAGAAGGAGGAGAGGAGAATTTGATAGAGATTCTGAATGTTACCTGGGGTCTGTAAGACAAGAAGTGATTTAGAAATGTAGTCACGTTGATTTTTAAAGTTGGCACTTTAATTCTATTGGAACCTGCATGAGGTTAGCCCCAGGAGCAGTTCAGGCAAGTAAAATACTTGGCTTTTTTCTTTTTAAATAGTGATCTACAATAAGTGACTTAAACACTCACAATGACAGAAGAACAGGACAGTATTAACTGTGCAAGGAATTAATTAGAATAGTCACAATCTGCTGTGTTTTTGTCTGGGTAGCAAGAGCTTTTGAAATTCTCCTGTTTCTGTGTCTCATTTCTGTCACTGCTCCTCTGACAGGGCTTCACATAACTTTAACTTTATGAACAGCTGAGCTACTTCTTGTCTGAATACAATGGATTTTAGCTCTTAAGAGCAAGTTCATGACTGGACATCTGTGTTAGAGCATACCTGTAAAATGGTGATATCTGCTTCTCAGAAGTGCATCTTCCATGGGAGACTCAAACTTCAGGAACTTCTAGAAGCTCAGATGTTACTCAGCTCTCTTTCATGCTTTTACAGAGTGAGTTTTTCTCTATTCCATGGGTGGTTATCCACTCAGTGGGAGTATGTATAATCTATTATTTTTTTATGACAGCGCCTTGATTGCACATGTTGGTGCTAGACCTTCGCAAAGAAACTAGAGAGCACTTGGGTGTGATCTCAACCCTGCTTCTTCTGCCCTTTAAACAGGGAAGAGGGCTAAACCAGTAGCCATATAAGGCACCGGGCTCACTCCCAATGTACACAGTGAGTATTAGAGAAAGGCCTTGAAGAGACCAAAGTCTTTTTGTTCTGGATTCATGTCCTGACCTGAACTTTAGACACATAACAGATCACAACCTTTGGGCCCCCTATGTAGTCAGAATAGTAAGATGCTCTTCCAGCCAGTTCTTCCTCTCACCTGATTCAGGTCCCTCTTGTAGATAAGATAATTTGAGCATGTGTTTCTTCACGCAAAAGAAAGCACAAGCATCCTCAAATTCCCTGCAAAACCAAAAAGGCTGAAGAATGTAGTTTGAAAAAAATGAATTGTATCTAGAGAAATGATTGGCTGAAGATTTCACATTATTTTCAGGAGGGATACTAGATTGGGATGTATGAAACAATCAAACCAGAACCTCACATCAATTGTTCTTTCTTCATCTGGTCTCCTTCAGAAACACTTCTCAATTCCACTTCAAGAAAGGATTTTCTTTTCCTCTTCAGCTAATTTCCCTTCCTTATTTCATTAATGTATGTCTCCATTGATGTGCTCAGTAGCTTTTTTTCTCCATTGAGAACCAGAAGACTGTCTGCCTTTAAACACGTGCATAAAAAGAGATCTGAGCCACCCAAGGAGTTTACCTTTCTTCCTGATGCACTGACATTTAAAAGCTACATCTTACAATAAAGCAGAAAAACTGTGGCAGTTTTGGTGGAGTAAACACTTGATTATTCAACACTGAGTCATTTCTGCAGTAACCTCATTCTGTCATGACTGTATCATATCTGCTAACTCTCCAAAGCAAAAATCATAACCTGTACTGGTTTAAAACATGAATACAGCCTCGTGGTTCATACATAAGACTCTATTCAACCAAAGAAGCCATGTGCTATAAGATTAAAAGGGCAAAGTATTTGTTCTCAAAGAGAAAATACCACGGAGAACAACAAAGATAATTAGGAACAAAGCTTCTCCATTCTTCAGCTCTTCTCACAATGTCTGGCTTCTCCATTATTCTTCAAGTGTCTCTTTGTTCTCTTAGAAAGCCTTTGTGGTTTTAAAGTGTAGTGTATTTGGAACATAGCATATTGGGGCTAGGGTTGTTCTGCTGCCCTCTGAGTTGACTCCCTGCCTTCTGCCATACTGTTATTGTTGACCTCAGTCAGAGCTGAGGCAGGCCTGAGTGGAGCAGAACCTCCTCCCCATAATGCCCGGCTGTCCTCAAACCAGCCTCCACTGATGGGACAAGAACACTGGAGGCAGAATATGGCTCCTGGATCTTAATTTGGTTCAACGTGATGATACAAAAGAAGGCTCCTGACTGCTAGACAACAGCATTTTTGCTACACTACTTTAATTGTAACACTGGAATTTTAATTACATTTATTGTAACAGTAATTTCATCAATTTTCATGGAAAAGAGAGGAACCAGCAAATAAGGATAGTGTGATAATGACAAGATAGGAAATTGGGAAATGGTTTAAGTGAAATATAGCCAACATTTATAAGTGGCTATACCTAAGAGCACCTTTCGTATGTTAAAACTAAGCAGTGCTACTCTATTGAAGTACATATGAACTATGACAAATGGTAGTTGAATTTACTTCCTTTCACTTTTTTCTTGAACACACAGGAGATATATGCAGAAATGCTAAGTTCAGTCTATGTTCTGTTTGCTTTTTCCCCAGATTGGAAATAAAATAAAATGCTAATGTAGCTAAGACACACTCACAGGTCTGCACAATAAAATGTTACTGATAGCCCACTACTTGTCATGAAAAACATCATTACTTTGTCTTGTAAATGAAAAGTCCTCCCTCCCCCGACCACATACGTGGTAAAATATTAGTCACATTATGTATATCAGCACCACTGAAAGATTAGAAATTAGTACCTCCTACTCAAGAGCGGGGCTTAAAAACATCCTTTGTCTGTTGCAAAAATACATTTTGAGGGGGAAACACCAACTGTTGTAGAGGTTAATTTTTTATTTGACAACTCCTTTTTTCCTCCCCCTTTCCAAAAGAAGCGCTTATACACGTAGACAAGCATTTGCCATTTGGGTGGTACGTTCTCATTCCAAGTATGAAAGAGATGAAACATAGCCACTATCTACTGTGAGCAACGTTTAGTTTGTTTTGCAGCATAAAAAGTTCTCTTAGTGGCAATATATGAATTCTTATTATAAACTTGTTTTAGTCATTGCAGGAAATGAGTTTGTAGCCAGCTAATTAGTATTTTCCTTAATGACTTACGCTTGAGTCTTAACGCAGAAAAGCAGCCACTGGAGGTGTTATCTAATCAATTCAGTGCTGTAGACTTAAAATGGACAGATGGTTGAGTATTTCACACTCTCCGGCCCAGAGTGAAGAGCAAAGCATGCCCTGTTCTGGAAGCAACTTCAACATGTGCTTAAGCATATAGAGAATTTCCATTCTCTGTTTAAGACAACAAAAACCCCTCATTTGTCCTTACTAAATCCAGGCCTGATATGGAATCTGTGCCATGTTCTAATTCAGGAGAGGAAACGCCTTTCCTTTGAATGACAGAAAAATTAGGTTGGAAAGGACCCCTGGGGTTTACCTAGTCCAATCTCCTGCTCAAAGCAGGCCACCTTTGAGGTTGGATCAGGTTGCACAGGGCTTGTCTTGATGAGTTTTGAAAATCCCCAAGGCTGGTGATTCCACAGTGAATTCTGCCATTGGATATATTCTGTGCCCTACCAAGGTTGATAAAAGTGCAGTATGCACCTTCATAAGTGTATGTGGTTTATGTTTTTGCCTTTTTTTTGTGCACTAATCTGATTATAGTCAAATTCAGATCTAGTGGGAGTAAGTGCAACCCCCATTTTTCAAAGAGCTTCCAACTGACATCAAGAACTTTTCTTTCTTCCTCGTTTACATTGGACTAAGCTAGATCTGATCATGCTGAGGATATCAGTGCATTCTCTCCCCTCTGTGTATGTGAAGCCAGCTCCTCTTAACACTGAGGCTGAGGATGGGCATAGGATCAGATTCAGGACATCTGGTGAAGTGTAGTTCTGTACTGTCTGAGGTCAGAGACAAAACCTTGATTGGCTACTAAGTTACTAGACTGGCACCAAAGAAAGAAGAGGATTTACTGAGATTACTATTTCTCCTCACAAGTCACCTTAACAATGCCACCCGTCTTTCAAATGCTGCTGGAATGGCAATGCAAAACAAAAACCTTTCTTCTACGTCTTTCCTTTTAATTCTTCAAGCTTTATTTCCTCTAATAGGAATAACCAGAAATGAGTTTTCAGTTGCCCTTTGAAAAACTAAACTCCAGACCAAATCTTCAATTGCGTCCTTTTAAAGGGCACATGGTAGTTTTAAGCTCTGTAGTAATGCACTCAGAAAGGAGTTGAAAGTCTGTGCTGAGAACAGCATCTCTCACCTCATAGACTCAGCTGTACTGAGCAAGAAATAGTGATTTGTGCCTCTACAAAAAACATTCCATTTGCATCTTATTAGAGCTACCTGGGGAGGAAAAATAATATTGTGGAGACCAGGAGATTTCTTAAAGTGCTGTACCTGGAGGTCAGTGGAATTCCATTTATAAATGATGAATGCATGCATTTTGATGCTAAAATTGTGATGACTTACAAAGTTTGATATTACTGTACTTTTCTGTGGACAGTGATTTTTTTTTGAAGTGGTGAACATATTTTCCAAGAATATCGTAGACATTTGTAACATACGTTTGTGCCAATAAATCTTGTTTTAAGAAGTTGCTTTTTGTGTCATTTCTGTTCCCAACACACACAGTTTAAGGACAGTTAAGCAGCTTCAGCTTTCATTCCCTCTCTGTATTAAGTGCTAAAGACTTCTGGAAATTAAGATTTTCTAATTTACACTGAGTTTTTATATATTCTGTCTAATAGAAAAGAAAAAAAACACTTCTGTTGCATAAACAGTAATGAACTCTCTACAAAAAGGGGGAGGGGAGACAGTGGTAGAATCAGTAAAGAATTGTGAAGAGGAGCAGATGGGAGAATGCGTTTAGTGCATTTAACCTTATTCTTAACTTTCTTAATGGTAACATATGTTTTCCTTTTAATAGGGCACAGTTAACTCAGGGAACTCATTGCCACAAGATACTGTTAGTTCACAAATTTGGTGTACTTTGGACACATTTTTTAGATCGAGAAAGAAGGATTCTCTGTGAGAAGGATACAGACTCTCTTGCAGGGTCATCTTCTGCCTTAACTTGAAACAGCTGATGATGGCCACTAGTGTGATGGCTTAAAGGGGCATGGTAACTGTTGCCATCATTATTCCTAATGAGTAATTAAGCTCTTTGAAGGGACAAGAGTTGGAAGCTGCTTTTCTCCTCCTCCTAGTGACTACACCTACATTTTAAAATATATAAGCTTCCCAGTAACTCCTGGGTAGCTTTGCACCTTCATGCATATGAGGCGTTATTCTCATTCAACAGCTCTTCTAATTTTGTTGCAAACCAACTCAGCACATATAAAGGGCACAGTATTGTCTCTCTCCACGCAAACACACCAAAACCAGGTAATGTCAAGATGCTTTCTTATATGACAGTGCTTTATTAGTAAAGCTATGGATTTTTCCTTGGTAACTCTTGGCATACCTGGCAATAAAGTGGGGGCACTTTGAGTCTATAAGGAGGAGCTGGGAAAAAGCAATCACTGATTTCATACAGTGCATATTCTGGTCTACGTGAAATAGCAAATAAGGACTAAGTGAGAGGGTGAATTAGGTTGATTGGTGCATATGAATGTGATATTGAAGAACACAGGAAACTGATCAAAGCCAAAATGAGGCTTATGCTAATAATTAAGAGAGCACAATGGGCTAATACTCCATTAGCACTCTTATAGTCAGGTTGCGTAGTTAGCTCAGTTTTGTTGAAACAAAATGTCCCAATTTCTGACTTTCGAGCTTAGAAAGAATTCTAGTAAATGATAAAACCAAGTGAAAATGAAATTGTAATGTAATGGAGAGATTAAGGTGGTTATGGCAGAATCAGTAAGATTATATGAAAAATCTAATGTATTTTTGCATGCTGTTCAGATAGCAGATTTGCATAATTCATGGAAGTTCAGGGAGCAAAAAAGGACTGCTTCTTAGGGTTTACTAAGTTATGTGGGGTGAAAAGCTCTGGGACTTGCATATGCTTTGGAAAGTCAGTAGAAGATAGTTTAAAGACAAAACAAACCTTGAAGTGACTGTCTATATACTTTGCTTTCTGAGCTGAAGTACACGAGGTAAGTGAATGAATAAGATGCTTTTAAGTGCTCCTGCCAGATCTAAAATTTAAAAAAAAAGTCTCACATGACTAAAGATGATCAGAATTGCAATCTGAGAAGAAAAAATGTAATCTTGAGACTGCTAGAGCTATATGAGAGAGAGGTAGGCAGTGATGATGACTATTATAAAACCAAACCATCTTTTTTTGCTTTCCCAGGTATTTCAAGTCTAGGGGAACGTAACCTTGTAACACCACCTGTGGTTTGGGCAGCTATCATCAAAAGCTCTTAACACGATGTGGCAGACATATTAAATACATTTTACTATGGGAATTTCCTGGTACCAAATGCACTGAGTTATTACACTTTTAAGGCAGCTCTTAGAACGATTCTGCAGAAATAACACCCTTGCCTTCTCCCTTAGTATCTGAACAGTCTAATTATAATTTAACAGCTGTTAGCTGAACTGCTTTACAAAGGCAAGTAAGCCTGGCTTTTCTACCTTCTGTTGGCCATAAAGCAGCTTTACTCTGTTGAATGTAGTCAGTGGATCTGATAATTAAACTTCTACTGCTTATCTAATAACCGGCAGGTTGTTCTTTTTACTAGAAGATGTACAATACACTGCCATGTTATTTACATATTCTCTGGGTTAGCCTAGAAAACATCTGCTCCATAGTCCAGCTTTACCAGGAGCCTGGAAAGACTTCCCAACACGATACAGTGCATGCCTGTGTGATATAATCTGTAGTAAGCCATAACGACAGTGCACTGAAAGAGCTGGATAGATCAAAGGTGTCGCCAGCATCGTACAGCCCTTCACTAACCCAGGCTTTGTTAAACTTCCTTCCTAATGATCCAAGAAAGCTACAGAGGAGAGAAAACAAAAAATTCTCCCTAGTCCATGTCAAATGACCAGGGCGGTGGGGAGGAGTTCCTTTTTTCATCCAGTGAGTTAGTTTAACTGTGAATAGGATGCAGAAAGCAAGCATCTGAAACTGTAATGCCACAAGGAACACTGGGGTTAATAGTGCTTGAGGAGCTGGGAAGGTAAACCAGTTTTATATCGCTTTCTAGACAAAGGAAGCCTTGATTGTTATTACAGTGTACATATTGCACTGGCAAAGAACAATTCCATCTCCTTTCAAACCACTTTGGAGATACCTTTGGAGTTCCAGTGACAAAGTTCAATCTTTTTTATCACCAGGAACTGTCTGGATTAGTTTTGCTATCCTTCCACCTGCTTACCAGGCACCATTTGATAACTGCATGCACTCTTGGTCCCCTTCAGTCCTCTAGAAATCTTGATCTGAACTTCATTTCTGAGCTGGCTAGAAAACTCTTTCTAATGTCCTCGTTACTATCTGGGAACAATGTATAGTTCTTACTCTTCTGTTTGCTATTTTTCTTCAGTTTGACTAGCCCATGTCCTCCTTAGTCATCCTGACAGTCCATCTCTGCACAGTTGCCTGTTCCATCGCTTATGACCAGAGCAGCAGTCAGTGCTCTGGTCCAAGTAAAGGCTCGCCAAATGCAGTATGTGGTGGCACAAACATTACGTTGTCTGTATTAGAGAAACCTGAAACATCCTACTACCATACTAGTATTTTTCACAACTGCATTTACCTTTTCACCCCCATGGCAGTCATCCTAATCATCCTGTGTTGCACCTGTTGCTTTTTTTTTTTTAAAATCTCTTTCTCTTACCTCTATAGTTTAGAACCAACAAAATTATCATTGGTGAAACAATAGTAAGCGATATCCTCAAGGATGAATTTGATCCAAATTCTCCTGCCTCTACCACCAAAACAAATCCTATTGATACCTCCAATGCCTAGCCACATGATAGCTAGGTGGCCTGAGACATTACCTATGGTAGGCAATCAACTAATAGTTTCATTTCAAGGTCTTTTGTTTCACGCAAAAGTCTCAAAGTTTGAGTGATTTTTTTTTTTTTTTTCTAGAGGTGTTAATATACCAAAAGTAAAATTCTTGCTTACTGCACTCACCAGCTTAAGCATTTCTTGACTACTCAGACATCTCTGTTCCGTCTGAACACAAATGCCAGTTGAAAATTTTTGAGATGCTTAGGGTTGGCAGTTAGATGGAAAAAATAAGAGTAGCAGTCTTTGTTCATGAGAAAAGGCATCTCTGGGAAGCTGTAGGCAAAAGCAGTATCCTCAAGGCCTGTCTTTAATCTAGATGAAGAGCCAGCCCACATGTTCTTTTGCAACTAAGCCTAGAACTTGAAGCCCTATGAAGTGAGAAAGCCAAGCTGGTTGTATAAGCAGCATTGCTGCATTTTGGTGGTGCTGTGCCCATTATAAGCTTCCCTTGGCTATATCAGCTCTCAAGTAGGATATTCAAGTGTCTTCTGATGCCATTAAGACACCGCTGTCTTACAGGCATCCCTGTGTCTGGATCTTATTACAAAATTGTCTTCGGGCAGTTAGATCATTAATGCATGATAAAGTGCAGTGTGAACTCTTCTTCAGCCTTGTATAGCTGTACAACACCTATGATGTGTGTCTGAAAAAGAGAGGAAGCAAAAAGGCACATAATCATTAAAAGTGAGCCCTTCAGCATATAACGTGTCTGCTCCTATTTGACTCAGACACGAGGGAGGAATCAAACCTCAACCCATCCAAACTAGTAGCTTCTGTTCCTGATTGTTTTCTCTTGCAGACCATAGCAGATCTGTGGGAGCTTCCGGTAGGGATCTGTGGAAACCGCTGTCCCCTCCTTAAAATGTGTTGACAAGAGTGGGCACATCACTAAGTACCTGCAATGCCAGAAAGCAGGTTGTCTTTTAAACTTTGTTTTCCTCTAAATAAATAAATAAATATTTTAAAAGAAATCTTGTCTTGCTTTAAAACTGCCTTAATGGAGGGGAAAAAGAAAAAAAAAAAAAAAAAAAAAAAAGACACGTTTTCATGTTTTAGCTGGCCGGCAGCATAGCTGCCCGCCTGCTACTCCACCCTGACGTGAGGCTGTGCCAGGCTCGGGGCTAGCTGCAGCCAGCCAAGCTGTGACCACCCTGGTGCGCAGCCCTGGGAACGCCAAACAGGGGCAGGCGGCATGGCCCTGTGACAGCGTGGGCACTGTCAGTCACCGCTTATCGTTCCAGTGAATTTATTTCACAAACGATGCCAACATAGACTAACAGTGTCAGACTCGATCTCAAATGCGAAACAAATTTGGTCACAATTTGTCTGTACGGGATTAAACTGCGTTGTCCATCCCTCAGCTTAGCCATCCTGCTGTAACTGGCATTCGTTTTAACAGTTTTTCAGATCTCTTTTTTGTCTCCTGTACATCAGTTACTTCAGACCAGGCTTCAAATTTCTCAAGCATTCTTAAACTTAATGGCATTTTTCTTTGTGGTTTTGGCATTGTCTCATTCTCCCTCTCTGCTTCATCCCACCTGTTCGCTGTTTCATGGTGCTGAATGAAATATTGTTCTCTCTCTTGTCTGCAAGAGCTATTACTTCTCATTTCATTTAACTCTTACGTTCCCCACTTTCTCTATGGAAAAAAGAAATCAGAAGATTTGTGTCTAGCCTCAATGGTTGCACACTTTGACTAAGCCATCAAGGTCTTTGTATTCTCCTGATGCTTCCAGGGCTGCCTCCTACATACTGGCATTCTCTGGTTTGGTGTTGCTCAGGGTGACTGATTACATTGTCTCATTTGCCCTTAAACTCTTTCAACTCTTGTTTAAAAAGCAAGTATATAATACAAATGCACCCTTGTCTTAGAAGGCAAGGCTCTAAGTTTCTCACGTGTTTTAGGTCTGTCTTGTACTCTTTCAAGCATCAGAAAACACCACATCAACATGGAGAAGTACCTGTTGATCCCTTCATGGAACATCTGTAAAGTCAGGAGCCAATATGAAGCATGTTGCCTGCAGCTGTCTGTACAAAGGCTCCCTGTGTCATGTGCTGCATGGGAGTGACCTCACCAGTTGAACAGAGCTACTGAACCAGTTACAGATGCAGTCTGACAGTCATAGAACAAACATGACTCATTTAAGAACATTCCCTACCTTCCCTTTTAATAACTGGTTTCACCACAGTCAGTAAACTAGAACTGAAGGGAGAACAAAGAGTTCTGCAGTCAGCTCTGCGCAGTTTTCTCACAAGACACTTACTTCGCTGCAGGAGTATGTTTGAAACAACAGTCCCTCCACAATTACATCTTCTCTGATGTCTGAGCTCTCACAATGTAATCACTGCTAGCAGCAGATACTGACATGGCAATACTAACAATACTAATACCAATACTAACGAATGAACAATTCTATGTCCTGGATTTAAAACCAAAAAGCTTTAAAAATACAAAATGTTGGTGTGCTGAGGAGAGATCATCATCCTTGATGGTGATAATAATAATTGTGTTGAGAACAGGGTTCTGCAAATAAGGAGATTTGTGTCTAGTTTGACCAAGCCATCAAGGCTTGGTCATGTGACTTCATACCCAAGAGTGTTCAACTTCCACACACAGTTTTTTTAACAGGGGGCTAAGAAATTAATTCCTGCTATACCTCTGCTTCTCCACCTTGCGGTATATCAATAATCACTTTTTTTGAGAAAGTAGATAATAGAAATTATAACATGTCAGGGTAAATGTTGAAAATTTGAACTTTATTTGTGAAATATTTTTGGTATTATAAAATCTCACCTCCACTGATGCCAACAACAACAAAGAATTTCAATTATGTAAGTGGAACTGAGGCTTCATCTCAGATTAAGCTATTACAGCATGCAAATACCAGCATGATTTTCTGAATGTGCAATACACTAGTCCTCATACTAGGTCTTCTCCTGTTGTTTCAATTTGATTGTAGTGGACTGATCCTACATAATTAACTTGCAGTGGCATCCTAAGTTGGAAACAATGGAGTGCATTCACTTCACCAGTAATGGCTGTGTCTAGATGAGCACAGTGCAATTTTCAAGTATATTTTCTTAATGGTCTCCCTATATAATTCATCGTACTGTAATCCACCACGTGGCTGGGGAAAGAATTTGTTTAAATAGATTTGGCTTCTGGAACTGACATTTGCATTAACTCAGTGTGAATTACAAGATGCTCCATCTCAAGATTTGAGGCGTGGTGACTTGTAACAGCCTCGTGACATGTTGTGGAGTACCATTTCTCTGGTCTTGAACACTGATCTGTATTTCTGTGGGACCTGAGTCCAAGCTCTAATGATGAAGTTTGCAGTGAGGTAATGGCTTTTAGATAGTGATCCAATGCACTTTGATTGCATTTTAGAGCTTGAGGAGATGTTGTCTCAGTAGACAGTGTATGACAAGAAAAATTGATTCATTGGTTATTAGATTCCAGTGAAGTTTGGTTTGCTTTCTTGAAGAGTAGCACATGCAACCTCTCTGACTAGGACAAAACACCTGAAATTCTGCCGGTGTTCAGACCTATCTTGTTCCTTCTAGGAAGATAAAGGCAAGGAAAGGCTTAAATCGGCCTGACTGATTTGTAAATTCTTTGACTTGCAGGTAAGGACAAACTGATGGCTTAGTTTTAAAGTTATTCAGTTTTTAGTTTTGGTAAAGTTGCTTAAATGCCACAGTAGGTAACTTACTATATACTCTATGGGGGAGGGGGGAAGGGGCGGGAATTTTGCTGAAACTTAAGTTTGCCTTGCATGCTGCAAGAAGAGATGTGCACATGCCTTGGACTAATTTAGGTTAGAAGAGCAGAGATGATAAAACTTAGCAACTAATTTTAGTTAACAGCTGAAGTAGATGAGCCTAGTGTTTAAACACAAGCCGTTAAGTTCAGTCAAAACACATGTTGCTTTTATCACTTCTTAACATGAGCTAGGTAACTCTTGCTAGTGAACGCCAGATAGGACCATATGCAAGCTAACAAAGTAAAGGTATAAAGTTTTTCTGAGGAGGGAAATTATCCTCTTTCTAGTAGTCACATCAGCAAGAGAACACATAAGGAAATACTTCAGCAATCTTGTTAGGCACCACCGCTCAGGAGGATACCAGCTGCAAGGACAGCAGTAGAGACCAGCCTGCCCAAACCTGCTTTGTGCTAACCACCTGGAGGAATGCTCTAGCAGAATGGGCTAAATACCTCAGCACTGACAGAGCTCCTTGGGTGGGCTTTGCATCCACACCGAGCTCTGTACTTACCCAGGGAGTTTCCACTGTTTTAAAGCTGGCTTGAATATGCTTTCACAGGCTGTCACTACAATGCAAATGTACTCTAAGGCTGCCCCAAGTCACTGTTTTCCCTGCACTGTGTTCATTTAAAAAAGAACAAGAATGCTATTACTGCATGAGAGGAATCAGCCTCCCTAAATAAGCACCGCTTTCCTCAGCGTTAAATGAAGCCAGCAAAAGCTACCAGCATTATTAACAACAATAGCTGGTTAGTAATGTGAAAGAGCAGGGCTGAGGACACAAAATAATAATTGTAAATTATCCAGATCAATAAAAGGTAGCTGGGTATGTTTTTCAGACCCACTAGAAAAAAAGAAATCCTGATGTTTACCCAGTTTTCTACCCAGACACTAAGGAAACCATGATCCCTACGGCATTTTTATAATTGCCTACAGGAGGCATATCTCATGGCTCTGATTTTTTGGCAAGGTAAGATTTTTTTAAATCTTTTTGTTTTGCTCTTACTACCCCTTTTTTCTCAAACATATTTCCTTAGCTTTCCTGTAGCACAGTGCTTTAAGATGACAGCAGCTTTTCCTCTAATGAGCAACAATTAGCTAATATTACTCAGGATTACTAATTCCTGCTTCCCTTTTATGCCCTTTAACCTTTCTCCTTTAAGGAATTTAAGGTGTTTTTTTTTCCTTCTGACTGAATTAAACTGCTTGTTTAATTTCTTTCATTGTGTAGTTACACAACAGAAGCATTGAATTCCAAAGTTCTCCTACCACTGAGTATCACATGTTACAAGTGGATAGAATGTGTCTTATTATGACAATAAGTACTATATTTTAGTGTTTTTCTATGTAAATAAGGCTCATGTGATCACTTTGATTCTGTCTGCTTTCTTGCCTCTCCCCATTCACCTGATAATTTTAAATTTATTGGCCAGTGTCTACAAATGTGACAGATAGGAAGAAGTCCCAAGGATAGTTCAGCTCCATAATTTCCAAGAAATCATGTACCTGGGAAACCAGGTAGATGAAGAAAGTCTCCCTAGAGCTGCACTGAGGAAAGGACTGTTGTTAAGCTCATACTTATTAAACACCAGATAGTCCACAAAGATGGGAAGGATTTCTGCCCTCTTTGCTTCAGTTACTGTCTTCTTTAGAGCAAGTTCCCAAAGCTATTTAAAACAAAGGGAGTTATCCTAACAGAATTTGTATCAACCCTTCAGTCCTTGGTGCTGTGGATCAATGACAGGGTGCGAAGTGAGCTGTCCTTTCTCTTTTATTTATTAAAAATTTATTAAT
>NW_009235874.1:0-6854 GCF_000690835.1 Fulmarus glacialis
CCGGCTGCTGCGCCGGGCGTCAAACGCGACAGTATAAACTAGAGTACGCGGCGGAGTAGTAGATTGGATAGTCGAATGTGTTTCTTATCTCTGATTTCTGCAAATGACTCGGCGTTTCATTTTGAACCTAGAAAATATCGCTAAATGCCTGGCGTAAGTAGACTTGCACGAGGACGTGGGTTTTACTTTGGAATTGTTGTCAGAGACCTCTGTTTTGAAGTGATCATCGCCTGAAAAGAAGTTTATGTAACTGAGGAAGATCTTGGTGCAGAGACACTCTTATAGTTAGACCTTAATGAAAATTGGGGAGGGGGGGGAGGTCACACAGAGCTTGCAGTCAAAGGATTATTGAGTATTTTCTTGACAAAATACATTGCAGTTACTTTTGCAGCTGTTTTCCCACTTTACATGTTTCTTCTTGTATAAAAAGAAAATTTACATGTTTCTTCTCGTATAAAATTGAAGAATCTTGTAGGAAAGACCAAATTCCTTATCTTGTTCACATGATGTGTGTGTTCTCAGGACCATCTGTAGTCAAGATGTCACCATCCATATGTGTAGAAGAGATAACAAGTAAACTGATAACATGGTCCTATGTTTACTGCTTACTGCTCACTGAATCAGGATTCATTTTTTTCCCCTGATATTTGAGACACCGGTAAATTTCCTATTATACCTGATGATTTAAGCAGTAGTGAGGAACTAACACAAATTTCTCAGCTTAATTGTTGGCCCAGAACATGTATTAAGTATGGTTTAACAAAATTGGAAAGTATCGGAATATAATAAAAAACAGAGTTTGATTTAAGCTATCTCCTTCTTCTTCCAACTTCATGTAAAGAATAATGTTGAGTATGTTAATAGCAAATTTGCTCCCTATAAAATCCCTGTTCCCACCTCTTGGGTTTTCCAGAAGTTTAGGGATGTTGTGTAGATATGGTTGCTGCAATTAGCTGCCATTAAGAGAAACATCCTACTGGTGCCTGTATACCACTATAATAGGCAGTTTCGTTGTTTAACGTATTAATAGTATAAACATCTTTTTCAGAGTTAATTCAAGTTTTAGATCACATTTACTGCAACTTTATAGTCCCATTGTAACATTCAGCAAGTCTCTGACATGTCTGATTTATCTGTTTTCTTGTTGTCTTATGTCTTCTCTTGGCAATGGTTTCTAACGTAAAAATGTGAGAAATGCTTCTGCCTTTTTCAGCTGATCACTTAAAATGATTAAACTTTGCATTGGTCATTGTTGCTAGGAAAATATTAGGAAAACCGTTGAGCAGATTTTCTCCCTGTATGAAGGACTTACACGGAATCTGAGAATTTATAAGTTGTGCCTTTGTAATTTATTGTTTGTATAACCACTAGGCATATTTTCAGAAGACGACCATATTGTTATATGATGAAACTTGTATTTACTGCTGTTACAGAACAGAGAAACTTGTGCATATGTGAGCAATAAAGCAGAAATACAAATTTATTATTGCGAGAATATGTGCTGCTAGAATGTATATATAGATGCTGTCATTTCAATTTTCAGAAGAAAATGCTGTCTTTTTAACTGCAGAAGAACAAGGCTTTGTCTTCCTCTAATTCTGAAGTGAAAGTTCTCATCAACAAGAAAACTAAAACCTTTTAAAGATAGGCGTTAGTAGTAGAATGCTGAAACAAACCTCTGGATTAGCTTCATTGGCTTTCCTGCTTCTTTTGCATCCCAAAGCATAAGCTTAAATCGTCTCAGAAGGACAAGGTCCGCCAGTTTATGGCATTTACCCAGGCTGGTGAACGGACTGCTATATACTGCTTAATGCAGAATGAATGGAAACTAGAAGTGGCAACAGACAACTACTTCCAGAACCCAGACTTGTACTACAAAGAATCCATGAAAAATTCAGTAGACAAGAAGAAATTAGAACAATTGTATAATCGATACAAAGGTAAGGCTTGTTTTTTTGTTGTGGGTTTTGTTTTTTTCCTAATTATTTTGTTTGGGTGGTGTTTCTGCTTTTCCCTCTGCCATTCTCAAGGACTTTTAAGGAAAGATTGCTAGCTTTTGCTTCTCAGTCTGTGTTTGCGGTATTGAGATAAGAATGAAAAAGGTTTAAAACGCTCTTAATGTTCGGTACACAACTTCTGTAGATATTCCTGTAGAGTTTAAAGTAAATTCACAATAGGAAATTAAACCTATCATGAGGAAGTAGTGTCAGCTACGTGGAAAGGAGAGTAAAGCTTATTATGCAACTTATTTGGTTTATTGCCAGTGGCTGTTATTAAGCATACGTACAATGCACTTTGTGTAGCAAAATAATACGTATGATTCTTATACTAATATTTGGGAGAGTAATTTTGTTCAAAGATAGTAGTATTTCTATAAATTAAAATCAAAAACGTTTCAGCTAACATCACAGCTAGGAGTCTGACAAAACAGTCAAATAAGAAAACTCAAAAACTACTCATGGAAACTCCATGCTTAATTTATTCTTTGTGCTGGCATATTACAGCAAAAGTGATGTGCTTGTTCAAAGAGGCTTGGAGGGAAAACCACAGAAAAGTGGATTAAAGGCAGAGTTGTTTCTTTTCCATTCATTTTTATTTTACAGCATTGTTAAAAAGAACAGAAAAAATAAAAGGAAAAGGTAGTCATGTAAATATAAGAATGTACGTGATCCAGGTAACAGTGCTTTCTGAAATGTGGCCGTCTGACACAAATGTGTGCGTTGTTCGTTACATGTCAGAGCAGAGCGGGCTAGAATCATTACCAGCCCCTGCTGAGATCCATACATCTCGTGTTGTAAAAAATGAACTCTTAACAGTTACTCAACTACGATTTTATGTACTTTTCTAATTGCAGTATATGGCATGCTTTGTATATTGTTTGTTTATCCTGTTCTTATGGTACTGTTTCCACCTTTTTTTGTTACTCTTTACATAATGTGTTTTAAGTATAGACATTCTTCCATATTTCATTGTTACGCGGTAATGAATTGTGTAGGGACAAAGAATCAGCAACACTACAGCATTTCCTTTGTGAAGAAAAAAAATCTTAACTAGAGAATCACTTTTTTGATTTGTTTTATATATATATAGAAATATATATAACATATATATACATATCTAAATCTTTTGCTTGCTCCTTGCATGTCAGTCTTAGAGATTGCTGGGTCAAAAATGTATACAAATTCATAAATGCTACTAAGATTATCTAAAATGAAAAAAAAGTCACAAATGTTATTTATTATTCATCATTTTCTAACACTGGTGAACTGCACCACTTGGCTTTTGTGAAAGAAAGTCAGTTTTATGTCTGTGTTTTGGTTAGCAGCACACCTTTGCACTTCTAGAACTTTAACACTTAAGTAAAGCTGTAAACTTGAACAAAACCTTCACAAGATTTGAGAGAAAACAATAAAAGGTTTGGTTAAGCACCTTTCCTTTTTTCATATGTGGCTTAAACCTGAGTCATTGGCCTTGCAACAACAAGGAATTCCTTTGTCCTGCAGGGCCTGTAGAATACGGCGTACATTATGCTGTATTTGAAATTTGAGATGAGAGGTCTTTCATTTTCTGTGCTGTCTTTGTGTTAGTTTTCCTATCTGTTTATCCAGCGACTCTATCAAAACAACAATTTCATTTTTGTTCCTAGTTACCTGGATGACGTGAAACATGATAAGGATGAACCAGTCCTTGTTGAAACCCATCAGAATTTTTCCACTGATTCAAACACTAGTGCACTTCTTGCCTTCAGTTCTTCAATTACTCCCCAAATATACAAGAAATGCATTTTATATGTCTTAGAACTAGATCTGTCATATAATAGAATAGAGATATTTACTTGTTATTCCTGCTCAAAGGACCCTGAATTATACCATGGGTGTAATTCTTTGTTTAATTTATATAAATCTTTGCTTGCTAAATTAACTTTGTTGCTGCATTTTAGCATTTATTCCACTGTATTGGCTGAAAAAGTGGAAGAGCTCTTGGCTTAACACCCAAAAAAAAAGAAGTTTTCTTTAGACTTAATTTTTAAATTTTTTTTTATCAACTCATTGGATGAGGACTTAAAAAATAGCATGATTTAAAATCTTAGCAGTTTAAGGAGTTAATCTTAAACTTACTTGGGGGATACTTTTCTACATAGCCCAACTTAAAATACTGAAATGTTTTCCTATCAAAAGCTGGGAAAGACAGTTTTGTAAACTGTCAAGCTTTGAAAACTAAAGGTGTTATTTTCTTGTTGGTGGTGGTTTGGGGTTTTTTCCCCTCCAATTGTTTGAGTTTATATGCAGGGGGTTTTGGTTGGTTGGTTGTTTTTTTGAGAGAGAATTTTGTTACAGTTACAGAAGTGTTGCAATGACATCTACCCTGACATGGGTAGTTACGAAGTGTGCTTCTGACATCCAAAAAGGTAGTAAACTTAGTACTGCTGAAACATAGTATTTCCTAAGTTGTATTATTTAGCTTAAGACCCTGTTATGCTAAGGCATTGTTTGAGCAATGTTTTGGTGATTTCCCTGACTTATAATTAAAAACCAAAAATGTTTGAGTTAATTGTGGTCTTTAAACAGTTATAGTGGATTATCATATATCCCTATCAGGAAAAAATCTGTGGGCTCACTTGGTAGGTGTGTTTTTGTTGGGGTTTTTTGGTTGTTGTTTGTTTTTTGTTTTGTTTTCCTTTTAAAGTTTAATACATGCTAACCAATAAATATATTGTACATTTTGATGTGTTTATCAGCCTTACTGTTTCTAGATGTAGTCAGTCATTTCCTCAGTTAATTCAGATCCTTCATAGAGCATTGTGGAGAGAAGACAGAACTATTTCATTGACGTTAGCTGATGAATTTAGGAAAAAATTGCAAAATACTTAATCTATTTACAGATACTCTTCAAGGTACTTCTAAAATTAACTAGATTTCAAGTGAAGACATTTGTGAAGCTTATGAAAAAATGAAGACCTGTGTTACGCAGGTCAAAGCTGTGCAGATGATTATTTGTAAATATTTTTTTGTAAATAATTACAATTCTCCTCTCTGTATTTTGAACTGCAGACCCACAAGATGAAAATAAAATTGGCATTGATGGGATTCAACAGTTCTGTGATGATTTAAGCCTGGACCCAGCCAGTATCAGTGTTCTGGTTGTAGCATGGAAGTTCAGGGCAGCTACTCAATGTGAATTCAGTAAAAAGGAATTTGTTGATGGCATGACAGAGTTGGGGTAAGTATCCATTTCTGCATAGTTCAAAATGTAAGGCCTGAGCTCAGTTTAAGTTTAAAACATTTTTAATTGAATTAAGTATGAAGCTTCAAAAAGCTGGTAAGGCTGGCGCCAAGCTTAACAGGGGCTAAATGCCTGCAGTGTCCTGTCTTCCTTAAATTGGTGCTTTACTGCAAAGCCTCAACAATGACCGCAGTAAGGGTGAAACAAAATAATTCCTACCTGCACAGCAAGAAAACGGACAGATACGCTCATCTTTTCCTGTAATTCATACAAACATATGCATGGTTGTGTTACGGTTTTGAGTTGGACTGTGTGCTTGTTAAAAGCTGGAAGTCACTGGAGATGTATGAAAGGAAAAAAAAAGTTCAGTCAGTGTTGAAGCAGAAAAGAACCTTCAGTTCTTTCCCTTTACCTTATCACCACCAAATGCAAGTTTTTTTGTTTTTACCAGTTTTACAAACCATAGTTTTCTCTTATTGCCTTCATTTGTACAGAATATCTATAAGAAATTGAAATAAAAATGAGGGTATTGGTAGTAGAAAAGGTCATTTAGTCTGACTGTGAGGTAACTGATGCAAAATTTTTTTCCTTCCTGGATTATGGAGCTGTTTTGGACAATAGACTTTGAGGTTAAACCACATTGCTTCTGTTCCGCAAGAAAGTCAAGCATTTATCAGCATTAAATAATATTGTGTGTACAACTTTTCCTTGGAAGAGGTGCAGTATTTCTAATATATAGAGCTGTCAAAATGATTTTTTTTTTTTTAAACAGATTGCATTAGATAGATGGAGAATCACAGTTTATTACTTGTGCATATTTTTTGTAGCTAAATAATTTCATTTGATCTTAGAATGGCATCTTATCAATACCTTTCTACAACAGACCGACTTCTCGCAAATGTGGTGGTTGTTTCTTGAGCCAGGGGTCCTAGTAGTCTGTTGTTACTGACCTCATCGGTTATTGACTTCTTTCTAAGCTTTCCTTTTTAGGTGAGGGTATTCAGAAATTGTGATGAAACAACTTTTGATATCATCTGAAGTGCACTGCTTTATTGGGTAGAGACTATAAGAATAATTACGATTTTCTAGCCATGGATAGCAATCAATTGCTTACCTTTGGGTAGAGACTGTAAGAATAATTATGATTTTCTGGCCACGGATAGCAATCAAGTGCTTACCTTTGGGTAGAGACTGTAAGAATAATTATGATTTTCTAGCCATGGGTAGCAATCAAGTGCTCATACTGTTATATTAAAGGCTGCCAGCATTATTTGATATAACTGATTAAAAAGGTTTTGCTAAACCACCTGTGGCTTCTGGCTTGGATTTTGTTTTGTGACTTTATTGTCACATTGCTCCTATGTTCTCATGACTGTCTCTGATATAGTTCCACAGAGGTCTGTGATTTTTATCCCTTTCTGCTCAGCAGACATTATTGTGTTCTTGGGAGCATAATCTGATCATACCTGCTTGCCACTGGTATAGTGCTTATTGAGAATTTGGAATGATTTTGTTACATACTGGAGGTGCAGTGTCTGTGGCTTTTAGCGTTGAACATAAGCTAAGATTTGAATGAAAAGAAATTCCCTGAGGCTTAGTCCATTTAACAGGGGAGGTCCTGGACGACTGGA